>NC_069500.1:163467649-163768899 GCF_027579735.1 Bombina bombina
ATATGAGATAAGCGGTACCTAAGATATTCCCTAATCACTATATAGATGTCTTTCTCCTTGGCTATATATTATCTCAAAATGTACTATTATACTTAAGACTCATATTGGTTAGAAGCCGTATAATTAATAGATGGAAAGTACTGCACAGATTGTTTTGACATTAGGTTCATACTAGAGATATTTTTATATTCAAAATGATTTCATCAGGGTCTTATTCGAAAGTAAATTTCGTCAAGGTCTTATTGATTAGCGTTGTGTTGCAATACTTGCTGTTTTTGTGGAATGTATTATTAATTTCAGATTGTTATCTATTTAGTAGAGATACCCTGTGGTAATAGTGAAATGTGTGTTGCAGTGAATAAATGGTGCAAACACAAAAACAAAAAGAAGAGAAAAGAAATGGTGAAAAAAGTGAAACCTAGGTTTAGTATTCTTGTGTATATAGTCCAAGTGCAATACTAAGTTATTATGTGATAAAAGATATTGATTTTTTAATGCATCTACATCTTTCTTTTGATGCTAATTATATTTAAATTATAAACATTTAGATTTACCCTTAAGGGAAATAAGTGAATAAGATTTGTGTGTGATATACACTGATAATGCATATCACAGGTGACATGTTTATAAAGATGTGTAGGGTTAGAGTGCAGCTCTAGGATTCTCTACATTTTTTAAAAACTTTTGTGTCATTTTGATAATCGGTGTTGTTTTTCAGTACATCTAAAGTTCATTTCTAAGTTTGCTCTTAAGAATGCCCTTACTTGGGTATTCACATGTTTTAGTTTAGCTTCTGGACTATGTTCTTGATTTAGGTGATTTTATGTTCCCAGATCTCAGTGGGATATCTTTATAAATATGAGACATAATTATTATGCTCGTTTAATCCATTGGGTGTAATGGAATTTAATAAGTAGATCCATCTACTTTCATGTTGTAGTAATGGTTTTTCTTTATCTCCTCCACGTATGCCAAGGTTAATTTTCTGCACTCCATAGCATTGCAGGCAATTTGTTTTGCCTTGATGGTATTTATAGAAGTGTTGAGCCACTGATGTAATGGTTTTTCTTTTTTGTAGATCCTTCGCTGCATTCCTTATATTTCGTACATGTTCCTGTAATCGCGTATGTAATTTGCGTGTCGTCATGCTGACGTAGTTTTTTGGACAATTACAGCTTAGGACATATACTACTCCTGTAGTATTGCAATTAATAAAGGATTTAATATTGTGTACTTTGTTGAATCTGTCCTTAACTGTGGTGGTCTTTTTCAGGAACTTACAGCTTGTACATGATCCACATGAATCTGGTGATATATCCTCATTGTAAAATATGTACAGTTTTGTTGCTGCTGCTATTAAATTGTCATCAGATTCTGAAGAAAGCATGGCGGGCTGAACTATTAAAAATCTATTGAGTACTGCATTCATCCCCCTAAATCTTTTTGACAGCTGGTTTATGATAGTGTCCAAACACCTATAATATACATTAATTTTAAAGCTTTTCTCTGGATCAGTTAGTCTCTCATCCATGCAAAGCTCATCAAAGTGGCGTTTTACTTTTTTCTGAACTTAGTTTCAATGCCCCACTTTTCTGCAAGTGTCACTGCATTTTCTTTTGCTTCCTCAAAAATATCCCTATAGTGGGAAAGGGCTGTAAAGGAATTCTGGATGAGTTGCACAGCACTGGACAATTCCATATCTTTGGATTGCAACACTTTTGAAATTTTATTTAGATGAATCAAGATTTTTGTTTGCAGTACAATGAGTAATACAAAATCTAAATATTCTATTTTCTTCTTGATATTTGTGGCTTCATCTCTTTCCTTTTTTTTTGGATGAGGTAAGTATAATTTTTGAAAGAGCCTGCATGACATCTAAAAAACGATATCGTAGTGCAAACAGGGAATTATGTCTAGAAGACCACCGTGTAGGGCAAAGCTTTTTTAGTGTTACAGAGGATTCTGAATTAAACGATGAGAGACAGGCCCATCTGCTTATACTTTCCCCAAAGAAGGTGTATACATTTTGCACCACATCAAAGAATGCAGAAACTTCCTCTATATCAGCAACAGCATCCTGAATAACAAGGTTTAGATTATGGGAAGCACAATGGACATACAGGGCATTCTTTTCTTTCTGTGCAATCCGAGCCTGTACCCCAGAATAAATACCACTCATTGTTGCTGCACCATCATAACCCTGACCACGACATTTGGATATTTCAAGTCCCTTGCTTTCTATGCAGGAAACAATATTGACTTCAATCCCTGCTGCACTCTGATCCTCTATGGCATGAAACCCTAAGAAAGACTCCTTTATTAGAATATTGCAAGCTCTCATATTTTGATCCCGTTCCACAGAAACATATCGAAATATCTGACTCATTTGATCGATTTTTGATATATCCTAGGTTGTGTCCATAATAATGGAATAAAATTGTGCTTCTTTTATTTCAGACACAATTTCATTATGGACTTTTTTTGACAGAATTTCTATTAATTCATTTTGTATTTTTGGACTTAAGTATCTCACTGTGCCTTGTGATTCAGGTAAATTGAGAAGTGGCTTTAGAACTGGGTCATACTCAGCAAGCAGCTCTATAAAGGAGAGAACGTTTCCATTGTTAACCTCTCCCAAACGCTCTCGGTGTCCACGAAAGGCTAGATTACCCATTGCCATTGTTAAGGTTACATTAATGATTCTATGTAACACTTGTCTCCAAAACTTTTTTTCTCGTCTAATCTGATTTTCATTCTCTTCATCAATAGTTTTATTACGCCTCCACTGATCATAAACTAAGCATGCAAAAGGGAAATTTTGTGTCTCAAAAATAACTATATAAGCGTTCAAATAATAGTCTTATTATATAAAACCCCTGGTAGCGATCGCCCAAGCACTTCCAAAAAATCCACAAACACAAATGTATAAATGGATGAACAGTCCCAAAAAGGTATAACTGGCGTTCACAGGTTGTCTCCTATTAATCAGGTAAGCTCTAAATAGCAGTTATGGGTCTTGTGGATTTCACAAACTTTATGCTTCCAAATGCATCTGTGTAATATTTACCGCTATGCGGTTAAGCCCACTTACCACTGCTACAGAGGAACACCAGACACCACGAATCCATTCAAATCCTTACTAATTGAAGACCCACTCTCGGTCCGGTCTCTGCCCGGCAAACTTGCCTCTGCAATCTCCGTCTACAGACAGTGCTGTGAAGGACGCTGTTGTTGCGTCTGAGCGTGTGTGGCGTACCACGTGTCGAGGGTCATCCAATGGGGTGAAACGGATTCTTTAGCTGGGATATGATGGTCTGTAGTATTCCAATAGGAAGTCTAGCTGTCCACGCTAGCTTAGGGGTATCGTATGGAGCATACAAAAACCACTGGGCACCAATGCTTAATCCTGATAGAATATAAAAAGTCAAAACAAAAATTTAAAGCAATAGGTGCCAAATGCGGTTAAAAATGAATTTTATTTGTGTAGTCACACAATTAAAACATGGGGGTAGTACAAAAAGCAAACAAATTAGGCAACAAAACTGAGCACATAAACTAAGCATGCATCTATATGAGCTTGTGAAGATTCATGTATACCAATTCTAGCAGACAGCCTCTGCCACTTCTTGATCCCCTTTGCCCATGCAGTCTCAAATCCCACCTTTTTACGATCTGCAAACAACCAGCAAGGTTCGCAGTATGCTGCATTAAGCTTTGGAGAATAACACAGCCACATTAATGGCAGTTTAAGCCCTGTTTTGGTTACTCGCTCATAATAATTTTCAGAAAAGCACCTTCTTTGAGAATCATTATCATGAGGGAAAGGTCCTGAAGGTCTACATGGGCCATGAGTTAATATGAATTTTTTTACATTAGGATCAGTTATTGTGACTGGGTAATGCCCTCTATCAGTCACATATTTCTCAACCAACATTATACTTTCAAGGGTACCACTTGAAGAAGGTCTGCTGCTCTCTATATCTAAATCATAATCTGTATTGGCTGTGGTGTCTACAGGTTGTTCTAGCATTGCACTGCTGCCTTCAAGTGGCTCAATGGTGGTGTCTAGAGGCTGGTCTAGGTCTAGCATTGTGGTGTCTTCAAGTGGACCAATAGTGGTGTCTAACTCTAGAGGCTGGTCTAGCATTGTGCTGTCTTCAAGTGGACCAATAGTGGTGTCTAACTCTAGAGGTTGGTCTAGTATTGTGCTGCCTTCAACAAGATCAATGGGGATTTCTAACTCTGGAGGCTGGTCAAGCATTGTGCTGCCTTCAAGTGGATCAATAGTGGTATCTAACTCTGGAGGCAGGTCTAGCATTGTGCTGCTGCCTTCAAGTGGATCAATGCTTTTTTCAATTTCATCACTGTTTACTCCAGCACTCTCAGGCACAGTTTTTGGTGTGGAAAAGAAATGTGTTATTTTAGGGAGTTTTTGAATTTTCATTTGCTCTTCTTTAGCTTTCGTACGTTTCTGAGCACCACTCAAGGATTGATGTGATGACATATTGGACAAGTTTTAACTCCTGTAAATAAAGTATATGACAGATACTAGTATGCAAGCTCAATACAATAGATTTGCATAACCAACAAATGCAAGACAAGACAATGCAATAGCACTTAGTCTGAATGCCCCAAGTTTGCTGCCTCTGAGTTACACTTTACTCAAATCTATCCTTCATCCCCCACATCCAATCACTTTCCTCATCCTTCCGCAAACACCTACACAATATTTCAAAGTTTCGCCATTTTCTGAGTGCTAACAGCCTAACACCACAAAGCAAACAGTATACTCCCTTGTTCTTTCCCGACTTGACTACTGCAATAATAACCTACTTACTGGCCTTCCTCTTTTCTGCCTCTCCCCTCTTCAATCCATCCTAAATGCCTCTGCAAGGCTAATCCACCTTTCCCGGGTGTATCTAGGAGATGTGTATTTAAATAAAGGGACCAGTGTCCAGTATGTAATCAGCGAAAAAATATATTCATCAAAGTATTTATATGTAATAATATATAGGAAGGAATATATATATATGTACCAGAACAGAGACAGAGGCGTAAATATAGTTCAAATGGAAAATTTCCAAGGCAATTTATTATACTAATAAAACAGAGGTGTCAAGATGTCTAAAATGATACAAAATGATACAATGTAAAACAAAGGGACGTCTCCCTTAATAAATGTATAGATACATAAAATAAGCATAAAAGAACAATAAGAAAAAGTACTTGCGCTTTAGCGAAAAATGTACTGATGTCCCAAGATATTGACTTGCCAAGTAACAAGAAAGTAACTGTCCAGTTGTAGGCTTAAATTGCCTGTATATGGTGGTTGGCGTTACTGGATGAGAGAAAAGGGCGCCTTTTTGTGTAAAGGTGACGTGACGTCACGTTTTAAAATGGTAGGTGATGTTGCCGTGGCAACCCCTATTCCTAAATCTGTAAGGAAATCCTGGGGGATCTAAAGATAATCTTTGCACTCACGAAAGATGATAGCTTTGTTATCGTGAGGAAAGACTAGCAGGATCTTGAAATTTAGAAATGGGTCTTTGCGGTCGCTAGTAGCGACTAGTTTATCCTTTGTTGAGGGACTTGGCGGTCGCAAACAGCGACTAGGAGAAATATACAGATCCTTCCAGTTGAAGATAAGGTGGTCGTTAGTAACGACTTGAGGATCTTTTAAGAAGTGTAGGTTGGTCTTTGCGGGCGCCGGTAGCGACTGGTGTATCCTTTGTTGAAGAACTTGGCGGTCGCAAACAGCGACTAGGAGAAATATACAGATCCTTCCAGTTGAAGATAAGGTGGTCGTTAGTAACGACTTGAGGATCTTTTAAGAAGTGTAGGTTGGTCTTTGCAGTCGCCGGTAGCGACTGGTGTATCCTTTGTTGAAGAACTTGGCGGTCGCAAGTAGCGACTAAGGAATTCTTTGGTTTAGGATGAGGTGGTCGTTAGTAACGACTCGCGGATCTTTTAGGATAAGTAAGATGGTCTTTGCGGTCGCTGGTAGCGACTGGGTTATCCTTTGTTGAGGAACTTGGCGGTCGCAGGGAGCGACTAGGAAATTCTTAGGAGACAGTCGGTTTTGTGGTCGCTAGTAGCGACTAGGAGTTTCTTTGTAGCAAGGTTGGTGCCAAACGGCACAGCAGTTGGTGGAGCTGTCTTCTTTGTCCGATGTCACCTTTTAGAAGAAAATGCCTCCAAAATAAGACAAGCAGTGTAACTGTTTATGCTGATCTTGAAGCCGCTTGACAAAGGCTGAAGTAATTTCAGCGGAAACGCGTTGCGGATCTCCTAGTGTGCATCAAGAGGAAGAAAACAAAGGATCAGCTGTAGAGCCGGCACCCCACAGCTCAAACCAGACACTCCCATAATACTAAGCTAATCAGTGCCCTAACCGGTATAGGTGATAACTGAGCGAGAGACAGAAGTGTTTGTAGCTGGGGTTTACAGCGCGGCTTCAAGATCAGCATAAACAGTTACACTGCTTGTCTTATTTTGGAGGCATTTTCTTCTAAAAGGTGACATCGGACAAAGAAGACAGCTCATTCCATTCTAAGAGCTGAACTTAAAAGGATCACTTTAACAGATGCTGTATTCTTTGGCTCTGGACTGCAGGGAGTCAGGTTCTTTGTTTGCTGCAGCCCTATATTTAATGCTCTTCAGTATAAGGAATTTCCATTTGAATTTCTATGTGCATGCTGGCACCAACTGACAACTAACTCCACCAACTGCTGTGCCGTTTGGCACCAACCTTGCTACAAAGAAACTCCTAGTCGCTACTAGCGACCACAAAACCGACTGTCTCCTAAGAATTTCCTAGTCGCTCCCTGCGACCGCCAAGTTCCTCAACAAAGGATAACCCAGTCGCTACCAGCGACCGCAAAGACCATCTTACTTATCCTAAAAGATCCGCGAGTCGTTACTAACGACCACCTCATCCTAAACCAAAGAATTCCTTAGTCGCTACTTGCGACCGCCAAGTTCTTCAACAAAGGATACACCAGTCGCTACCGGCGACTGCAAAGACCAACCTACACTTCTTAAAAGATCCTCAAGTCGTTACTAACGACCACCTTATCTTCAACTGGAAGGATCTGTATATTTCTCCTAGTCGCTGTTTGCGACCGCCAAGTTCTTCAACAAAGGATACACCAGTCGCTACCGGCGACCGCAAAGACCAACCTACACTTCTTAAAAGATCCTCAAGTCGTTACTAACGACCACCTTATCTTCAACTGGAAGGATCTGTATATTTCTCCTAGTCGCTGTTTGCGACCGCCAAGTCCCTCAACAAAGGATAAACTAGTCGCTACTAGCGACCGCAAAGACCCATTTCTAAATTTCAAGATCCTGCTAGTCTTTCCTCACAATAACAAAGCTATCATCTTTCGTGAGTGCAAAGATTATCTTTAGATCCCCCAGGATTTCCTTACAGATTTAGGAATAGGGGTTGCCACGGCAACATCACCTACCATTTTAAAACGTGACGTCACGTCACCTTTACACAAAAAGGCGCCCTTTTCTCTCATCCAGTAACGCCAACCACCATATACAGGCAATTTAAGCCTACAACTGGACAGTTACTTTCTTGTTACTTGGCAAGTCAATATCTTGGGACATCAGTACATTTTTCGCTAAAGCGCAAGTACTTTTTCTTATTGTTCTTTTATGCTTATTTTATGTATCTATACATTTATTAAGGGAGACGTCCCTTTGTTTTACATTGTATCATTTTGTATCATTTTAGACATCTTGACACCTCTGTTTTATTAGTATAATAAATTGCCTTGGAAATTTTCCATTTGAACTATATTTACGCCTCTGTCTCTGTTCTGGTACATATATATATATTCCTTCCTATATATTATTACATATAAATACTTTGATGAATATATTTTTTCGCTGATTACATACTGGACACTGGTCCCTTTATTTAAATACACATCTCCTAGATACACCCGTGCTTTGAGCGCTTAACTTCACTTTTTCACATTGCTTTTGCCACTTTGTATTCTTGGAGGGGAATTCACTAGTTAAGCTGGGTACTGTCCTTTAGCGCCTATAATTTCCTTTTTTCTACGTAATCCACCTTTCCCGTCGCTCTGTATCTGCTGCACCTCTCTGCGAGTCTCCGCTGGGGAATATGTTGGGGCTTTATAAATAAAGTATAATAATAATAATAATAAAAAGTCCAATTGAGTTTTCCAATTGAGTATTTCTTTCTGACACATTTTAAAATTATGTCTATTTCCACTCCTACTGTATCATGTGACACCCATCAGCCAATCAACAAACACATATTTAAAATAAGAAAAAAATAGCAACTTGTCCACAGCATATAATATTAAGCCACTTTTCAAGCATTGACATCACCGCATGTGTGATGACGCTTGCAACTTAAAATGATCTAACTACTGGATATGCTCCAAATAGCAAAACTGCAACAACACAAGCGACTTGTAAAATGTAAACAAGGGCAAGTATTGTAACCACTATAAGTACTTAGAGTGGTCCGTGACACTGGCACCAATTATCTCAGACAATAAGCAAAGTGATATTACTGTGACACTGGCACCAATTATCTCAGACAATAAGCACTGTGATATTACTGTGACACTGGCACCAATTATCTCAGACAATAAGCACTGTGATATTACTGTGACACTGGCACCAATTATCTCAGACAATAATCACTGTGATATTACTGTGACACTAGCACCAATTATCTCAGACAATAAGCACTGTGATATTACTGTGATGCTGGCACCAATTAGCTCAGACAATAAGCAAAGTTATATTACTGTGACACTGGCACAAATTATCTCAGACAGACAATAAGCACTGTGATATTACTGTGACACTGACACCAATTAGCTCAGACAATAAGCACTTTGATATTACTGTGACGCTGGCACCAATTATCTCAGACAATAAGCACTTTGATATTACTGTGACACTGGCACCAATACCAATTAGCTCAGACAATAAGCACTGTGATATTACTGTGACACTGGCACCAATTATCTCAGACAATAAGCACTGTGATATTACTGTGACACCGGCACCAATTATCTCAGACAATAAACACTGTGATATTACTGTGACACTGGCACAAATTATCTCAGACAATAAGCACTGTGATATTACTGTGACACCGGCACCAATTATCTCAGACAATAAACACTGTGATATTACTGTGACGCTGGCACCAATTAGCTCAGACAATAAGCAAAGTGATATTACTGTGACACTGGCACCAATTATCTCAGACAAGAAGCACTGTGCTATTACTGTGACACTGGCACAAATTATCTCAGACAGACAATAAGCGCTGTGATATTACTGTGACACTGGCACCAAATATCTCAGACAATAAGCGCTGTGATATTACTGTGACACTGGCACCAATTATCTCAGACAATAAGCACTGTGATATTACTGTGACACTGGCACCAATTATCTCAGACAATAAGCACTGTGATATTACTGGGACACTGGCACCAATTAGCTCAGACAATAAGCACTGTGATATTACTGTGACTCACAGTAATATCACAGTGCTTATTGTCTGAGATAATTGGTGCCAGTGTCTCAGTAATATCACAGTGCTTATTGTCTGAGATAATTAGCACCAGCCCAGTGTCACCGGATATATTGCTTTAAATCACAACAATGTATTGTGCTATCATCTATGATATAACACTTACAGAATGCCAAAACACCATGATTACATTTATCTCAAATCACATGACACGTTTATTTACAAAACTATACAATAAACAAACAGTTGTTTGAAACTTTGATCATTGCAGTTACTGACCAATGGTACAGCACTGTACACACAACACAGTTATTACGTACTGATTATTGAATTTAGTACTGCACAGTGACCACATGCTGACCATTGGCTGCAGCACTTTACACACAGGGTACTGAGCACTTGCGGCAACACTATACTGTACAGTGGTCGCAAGCTGACCATTGCATACCTTTACAGTGACCACATATTGACCACTGCATCACTATATACAGTGGGGACATGAAGGCCACTGCAGCATTATACAGTGACCACATATTGACCAATTCATCACTATACACAGCGGCCACATGTCCCCCATTGGCTGACCACTGCAACACTATAACCCAGTGACCACATTCTGACAACTAAATGCAAAACTGCATTTAGCTTTCATCGTGTACCATACAACACTAGCTGTCACCATGCACATTCACTGAATGCCATTGCCCTGTGTGCCATGATGCTACAACCAGTGATCTGCAGGTATGCCCCTGTATGTCATGCTGCAACTGCAATAGTCACTGTGCTATAACCAATGCTCTCCATATGTACCCTGTGTGATATACTACAACCAGTGCCCATCACAGTCTGTGTGCCACTTTACCATCCTGTCCCTACCAATGCAACAACCAATGGTCTCTATGAGGCAATTGTGTACCCTTTGTGCCATGCTGCAACCTGTGGTTACCACCATGTGGTCACTGTGTACATACCCAGTGGTGTTACTGGTAGCTACAACTTACCAGTGGTAGCTACCAGTAACACCACTGGGTATGTACACAGTGGTAGCTACCAGTAACACCACTGGGTATGTACACAGTGACCACATGGTGGTGACCACAGGTTGCAGCATGGCACAAAGGGTACACAATTACCTCATAGAGACCATTGGTTGTAACATTGGTAGGGACAGGATGGTAAAGGGGACACACAGACTGTGATGGGCAGTAACACCACTGGGTATGTACACAGTGACCACATGGTGGTGACCACAGGTTGTAGCATGGCACAAAGGGTACACAATTACCTCATAGAGACCATTGGTTGTAACATTTGCAAGGACAGGATGGTAAAGGGGACACACAGACTGTGATGGGCACTGGTTGTAGTATATCACACAGGGTACATATGGAGAGCATTGGTTATAGCACAGACAGACAGTGACTATTGCAGTTGCAGCATGACATACAGGGGCATACCTGCAGATCACTGGTTGTAGCATCATGGCACACAAGGCAATGGCATTCAGTGAATGTGCATGGTGACAGCTAGTGTTGTATGGTACACGATGAAAGCTAGATGGGACAAACCACAAACTAACAGCTTTCTGATGCATTTGAATGAATATCAATATTATATTATATTATTATATATTATTCTCTTTATTTGTAGCAGCCAAGCCAAGGCCTAGATTTGGAGTTTGGCGGTAGAAGGGCTGTTAACGCTCCGCGGGCTTTTTTCTGGCCGCACCATAAATTTAACTCTGGTATCGAGAGTTCAAACAAATGCTGCGTTAGGCTCCAAAAAAGGAGCGTAGAGCATTTTTACCGCAAATGCAACTCTCGATACCAGAGTTGCTTACGGACGCGGCCAGCCTCAAAAGCGTGCTCGTGCACGATATCCCCATAGGAAACAATGGGGCTGTTTGAGCTGAAAAAAAACCTAACACCTGCAAAAAAGCAGCGTTCAGCTCCTAACGCAGCCCCATTGTTTCCTATGGGGAAACACTTCCTACGTCTGCACCTAACACTCTAACATGTACCCCGAGTCTAAACACCCCTATCCTTACACTTATTAACCCCTAATCTGCCGCTCCCGCTATCGCTGACCCCTGCATATTTTTTTTAACCCCTAATCTGCCGCTCCGTAAACCGCCGCAACCTACGTTATCCCTATGTACCCCTAATCTGCTGCCCTAACATCGCCGACCCCTATATTATATTTATTAACCCCTAATCTGCCCCCCTCAACGTCGCCGACACCTGCCTACACTTATTAACCCCTAATCTGACGAGCGGACCGCACCGCTACTATAATAAAGTTATTAACCCCTAACCCGCCTCACTAACCCTATCATAAATAGTATTAACCCCTAATCTGCCCTCCCTAACATCGCCGACACCTAACTTCAATTATTAACCCCTAATCTGCCGACCGGAGCTCATCGCTACTATAATAAATGGATTAACCCCTAAAGCTAAGTCTAACCCTAACACTAACACCCCCCTAACTTAAATATAATTTACATCTAACGAAATTAATTAACTCTTATTAAATAAATTATTCCTATTTAAAGATAAATACTTACCTGTAAAATAAATCCTAATATAGCTACAATATAAATTATAATTACATTGTAGCTATTTTAGGATTAATATTTATTTTACAGGCAACTTTGTAATTATTTTAACCAGGTACAATAGCTATTAAATAGTTAAGAACTATTTAATAGTTACCTAGTTAAAATAATAACAAATTTACCTGTAAAATAAATCCTAACCTAAGATATAATTAAACCTAACACTACCCTATCAATAAATTAATTAAATAAAATACCTACAATTAACCTAACACTACACTATCAATAAATAAATTAAATAGAATTGCTACAAATAACTACAATTACATAAACTAACTAAAGTACAAAAAATAAAAAAGAACTAAGTTACAAAAAATAAAAAAATATTTACAAACATAAGAAAATTATTACAACAATTTTAAACTAATTACACCTACTCTAAGCCCCCTAATAAAATAACAAAGCCCCCCAAAATAATAAATGCCTTACCCTATTCTAAATTAAAAAAGTTAAAAGCTCTTTTACGTTACCAGCCCTGAACAGGGCCCTTTGCGGGGCATGCCCCAAGAATTTCAGCTCTTTTGCCTGTAAAAAAAAACACATACAATACCCCCCCCCAACATTACAACCCACCACCCACATACCCCTAATCTAACCCAAACCCCCCTTAAATAAACCTAACACTAAGCCCCTGAAGATCTTCCTACCTTGTCTTCACCATCCAGGTTTCACCAATCCGTCCTGGCTCCAACATCTTCATCCAACCCAAGCGGGGGTTGGCGATCCATCATCCGGTGGCTGAAGAGGTCCAGAAGAGGCTCCAAAGTCTTCCTCCTATCCGGCAAGAAGAGGACATCCGGACCGGCAAACATCTTCTCCAAGCGGCATCTTCGATCTTCTTGCATCCGGTGCGGAGCGGGTCCATCTTGAAGCAGGCGACGCGGATCCATCCTCTTCTTCCGTTGTCTCCCGACGAATGACGGTTCCTTTAAGGGACGTCATCCAAGATGGCGTCCCTTGAATTCCGATTGGCTGATAGGATTCTATCAGCCAATCGGAATTAAGGTAGGAATATTCTGATTGGCTGATGGACTCAGCCAATCAGAATCAAGTTCAATCCTATTGGCTGATCCAATCAGCCAATCAGATTGAGCTTGCATTCTATTGGCTGTTCTGATCAGCCAATAGAATGCGAGCTCAATCTGATTGGCTGATTGGATCAGCCAATAGGATTGAACTTGATTCTGATTGGCTGATTCCATCAGCCAATCAGAATATTCCTACCTTAATTCCGATTGGCTGCTAGAATCCTATCAGCCAATCGGAATTCAAGGGACGCCATCTTGGATGACGTCCCTTAAAGGAACCGTCATTGGTCGGGAGACAACGGAAGAAGAGGATGGATCCGCGTCGCCTGCTTCAAGATGGACCCGCTCCGCACCGGATGCAAGAAGATCGAAGATGCCGCTTGGAGAAGATGTTTGCCGGTCCGGAAGTCCTCTTCTTGCCGGATAGGAGGAAGACTTTGGAGCCTCTTCTGGACCTCTTCAGCCACCGGATGATGGATCGCCAACCCCCGCTTGGGTTGCATGAAGATGTTGGAGCCAGGACGGATCGGTGATACCTGGATGGTGAAGACAAGGTAGGAAGATCTTCAGGGGCTTAGTGTTAGGTTTATTTAAGGGGGGTTTGGGTTAGATTAGGGGTATGTGGGTGGTGGGTTGTAATGTTGGGGGGGGGGTATTGTATGTGTTTTTTTTACAGGCAAAAGAGCTGAAATTCTTGGGGCATGCCCCGCAAAGGGCCCTGTTCAGGGCTGGTAAGGTAAAAGAGCTTTTAACTTTTTTAATTTAGAATAGGGTAGGGCATTTATTATTTTGGGGGGCTTTGTTATTTTATTAGGGGGCTTAGAGTAGGTGTAATTAGTTTAAAATTGTTGTAATAATTTTCTTATGTTTGTAAATATTTTTTTATTTTTTGTAACTTAGTTCTTTTTTATTTTTTGTACTTTAGTTAGCTTATGTAATTGTAGTTATTTGTAGCAATTGTATTTAATTTATTTATTGATAGTGTAGTGTTAGGTTAATTGTAGGTATTTTATTTAATTAATTTATTGATAGGGTAGTGTTAGGTTTAATTATATCTTAGGTTAGGATTTATTTTACAGGTAAATTTGTTATTATTTTAACTAGGTAACTATTAAATAGTTCTTAACTATTTAATAGCTATTGTACCTGGTTAAAATAATACAAAGTTGCCTGTAAAATAAATATTAATCCTAAAATAGCTACAATGTAATTATAATTTATATTGTAGCTATATTAGGATTTATTTTACAGGTAAGTATTTAGCTTTAAATAGGAATAATTTATTTAATAAGAGTTAATTAATTTCGTTAGATTTAAATTATATTTAAGTTAGGGGGGTGTTAGTGTTAGGGTTAGACTTAGCTTTAGGGGTTAATCCATTTATTATAGTAGCGATGAGCTCCGGTCGGCAGATTAGGGGTTAATAATTGAAGTTAGACGTCGGCGATGTTAGGGAGGGCAGATTAGGGGTTAATACTATTTATGATATGGTTAGTGAGGTGGATTAGGGGTTAATAACTTTATTATAGTAGCGGTGCGGTCCGCTCGGCAGATTAGGGGTTAATAAGTGTAGGCAGGTGTCGGCGACGTTGAGGGGGGCAGATTAGGGGTTAATAAATATAATATAGGGGTCGGCGGTGTTAGGGGCAGCAGATTAGGGGTACATAAGGATAACGTAGGTGGCGGCGCTTTGCGGTCGGAAGATTAGGGGTTAATTATTGTAAGTAGCTGGCGGCGACGTTGTGGGGGGCAGGTTAGGGGTTAATAAATGTAATACAGGGGTCGGCGGGGTTAGGGGCAGCAGATTAGGGGTACATAAGTATAACGTAGGTGGCGGTCGGCAGATTAGGGGTTAAAAAATTTTAATCGAGTGGCGGCGATGTGGGGGGACCTCGGTTTAGGGGTACATAGGTAGTTTATGGGTGTTAGTGTACTTTAGGGTACAGTAGTTAAGAGCTTTATGAACCGGCGTTAGCCCAGAAAGCTCTTAACTTCTGCTATTTTCAGGCGGCTGGAGTTTTGTCGTTAGAGCTCTAACGCTCACTTCAGAAACGACTCTAAATACCGGCGTTAGAAAGATCCCATTGAAAAGATAGGATACGCAATTGACGTAAGGGGATCTGTGGTATGGAAAAGTCGCGGCTGAAAAGTGAGCGTTAGACCCTTTAATCACTGACTCCAAATACCGGCGGTAGCCTAAAACCAGCGTTAGGAGCCTCTAACGCTGGTTTTCACGGCTACCGCCGAACTCTAAATCTAGGCCCAAGTGATTAATACAGCTTTTGTATATTAGGCGTAGCCTAGGCGCTAAGCACCGTCCATGGTCGGGCTCCCCCTAAATCTGACTGACTCTGCTCACTCTGCTCACTGTGACCTGACCGCAGTGACCGGCTTGCCCCAGGCAGCCCGAGCCCCCCCCCCCCCGCGCGCTAAGTACCGTCTCTGGCCGGGCCCCCCCTAAATCTGACTCACTACTCTGCTCACTGACCTGACCGTGCCCCAGGCAGCCCAAGGCCCCCCTCAGCCTCACCATGAGAGCCCTCCTCAGCCTCAGTCACCATGCATCCGCGCCCCCCCCCCCCCCCAGTCTGACTAGTCTGACTCTGACTGAGCTTACCAATTGGCAATAGACAGTACTAGCTTACCTGGCTGATTGAATGATGACCACCGGCGCCAGAACAGACTACAGCACAGTCAGCAGACACTGACAGACGAGGTCGACTTCCACCCAGGTCCCAGACCACTGACTCACGTCGTCACACACTGACTCCTCCTGTCTCCTGCTGCTACTGACTAGGCTCAGGCTGCACAGCACTGCACTTGCAGAGTAGTCGAGATACACATGCGCACTGCGCGGTGCAGCCAGTTATGGAGTCAGGAGGGAGGAGGAGCGGAGGGAAAGTTACACTTCCAAACTTCCGGGGCAGCCAGCGGCAGAGAGAGCAGCCAGAGACGACGACAACAAAAGTGCAAAATCTGCTATGCCGTCTCGCGCTGCTGCCCTGGCTGCAAATTACAAAAATAATTAATTAAATAAATATAAATAATATGTGAAGGTTGGGGAGAAAAAATAAAAAAAAATAAAAAAAAATTTGAAAAAACAACCATCTGCCTTGGGCCCCCCTTGTGTGAGAGACCTGCTGGGCCCGGTCGCAATGGTGACCTTTGCACCACTGTTAGTTATGCCCCTGCTTACCTGCCTACGTCACAATGTGAGCACCTGTTCATTACAGTTAAAGGGACAGCTAATACTATCTATGGGAAATAGCTGTTACTAGGCTAGAAGCAACCCCTTAAAATGTTCAGTGTAAGTCAGAATTGGATTTAAAGTATTCAATGTATATGAATCTTGTATCCATATCAGTAACTTTAAAAATACAATGCGAAAGACTAAACACCAAAAAAAACATGCTGTTAAAACTGCCTTTTCCCAAAAAAAACAGTAATTATTATACAAAGCGGGCTTTGTAGACAGACTAAATGAACAAATGCTATGAAACTAAAAATATATATATAATAAGCTGAAAAATAAAAGTGTAATATTATTGTTGTGTCAATGTACAGCGGACTCTCAGAGGGAATGTGAGATATTATTTAAAGTCTCACACAAGACCTTTGGATGTTTAGAATTTACATATGAACAATCTTTGCAACAAAAATATTTGCATACAGCAAATGACAAATATCCGAAGAGATTTGACTCCAAGGGAAGGGTTTGTAAGCTAATGTGGTCATTCTTTCTTCAACTTAGCTTTTGATATGTTAAGTTATATTTTAAGTTATAACTTAACATATCAAAAGCTAAGTCGAAGAAAGAATGACCACATTAGCTTACAGACCCTTCCCTTGGAGTCAAATCTCTTCGGATATTTGTCATTTGCTGTATGCAAATATTTTTGTTGCAAAGATTGTTCATATGTAAATTCTAAACATCCAAAGGTCTTGTGTGAGACTTTAAATAATATCTCACATTCCCTCTGAGAGTCCGCTGTACATTGACACAACAATAATATTACACTTTTATTTTTCAGCTTATTATATATATATTTTTAGTTTCATAGCATTTGTTCATTTAGTCTGTCTACAAAGCTCGCTTTGTATAATTACTGTTTTTTTGGGAAAAGGCAGTTTTAACAGCATGTTTTTTTTGGTGTTTAGTCTTTCGCATTGTATTTTTAAAGTTACTAATATTGATACAAGATTCATATACATTGAATACTTTAAATCCAATTCTGACTTACACTGAACATTTTAAGGGGTTCTTTCTAGCCTAGTAACAGCTATTTCCCATAGATAGTATTAGCTGTCCCTTTAACTGTAATGAACAGGTGCTCACATTGTGACGTAGGCAGGTAAGCCTTTTTAAGTTGTTTGTGTATTGACATGTTAAGTCCCTGACGAAGTGCCTCCGGGCAGGAAACGCGTCGGACGTTTGCTATTGTTCTGAGTGTATCCCTGAGTCTGTTAACACCCTGTGAATGTTTTTCGACTTACAATAAAGTCTTCTTTTACCTGCGCCAAGCCCTGTGGTTGTGTTTAGTCCCATTACAGGTAATCTTTATTGCTTATTTGAGCTTATGCTTTTGGATATCGGAGGAGTGGATCCACACCTGTTAATGGGACGGCCGGAGGGGGAAGTCTGAAAGCGGCAAGAGTGGTGAGATTATATTTGTTTTACCCCTAACCTGCAGTTCACAAACTGGAACCATTGCAAGATTGAACTTTATTACTACCAACACTTGTTTGCTGCATGACCTTATCCTCAGTAATCACAGGCTGACTACTTTCACTGATTATATGTTACATTCGGTACGGCACTGTTCTTTTTAAACACATGATACAAGCAATACGTTATTTACTTGTTGTATTTGCAAAGTCTTCTTGTACCTAATCAGTGGTTTGATTTACAACGTGCAGCTTCTGCAATTGTGTGTTTCATTTTGGTAATTATTTTAACTAGGTAGCTATTAAATAGTTATTAACTATTTAATAGCTATTGTACCTAGTTAAAATAAATACCAAGTTACCTGTAAAATAAATATAAACCCTAAAATAGCTACAATGTAATTATTAATTATACTGTAGCTATCTTAGGGTTTATTTTATATGTAAGTATTTAGTTTTAAATAGGAATAATTTAGTTAATATTATTAATATTATTTAGATTTATTTTAATAATAATTAAGTTAGGGGTGTTAGAGTTAGATAGGGTTAATTTAGTTAATATATATAATATAATAACTATATTAACTATATTAACCCTAATATAATTAGGGTTAATATAGTTAATATAGGTGGCGGCGGTGTAGGGGGATTAGATTAGGGGTTAATATATTTAATATAGGTTGCGGCGGTGTAGGGGGATTAGATTAGGGGGTAATATATTTATTTTAGGTGACGGCGGTGTAGGGGATTAGATTAGGAGGTAATATATTTATTATAGGTGGCGGCGGTGTTGGGGGATTTAGATTACAGGCAAAAGAGCTGATTACTTTGTGACAATGCCCCGCAAAAATCCCTTTTAAGGGCTGGTAAAAGAGCTGGTTACTTTGGGGCAATGCCCCGCAAAATGCCCTTTTAAGGGCTGGTAATAGAGCTGGTTACTTTGGGGCAATGCCACGCAAAAGGCCCTTTTCAGGGATATTTGTAGGGTTAGACTTAGGTTTAGTGGTAGGGGAATTTTAGTATTTTAGGGGTTAATAAATCTAATATAGGTGGCGGCGGTATAGGGGGATTAGATTGGGGTTAATAATTTTAATATAGGTGGCGGCGGTATAGGGGGATTAGATTAGGGGTTAATAATTTTAATATAGGTGGCGGCGGTATAGGGGGATTAGATTAGGGGTTAATAAATGTAATATAGGTGGCGGCGGTATAGGGGGATTAGATTAGGGGTTAATAATTTTAATATAGGTGGCGGCGGTAAAGGAGGATTAGATTAGGGGTTAATAATTTTAATATAGGTGGCGGCGGTATTGGGGGATTAGATTAGGGGTTAATAATTTTAATATAGGTGGTGGCGGTGTAAGGGGGTCAGATTAGGGGGTAGTACATATAATATAGGTGGCGGCGGTGTAGGGGGCTCACATAAGGGGTTAATATAGTTTAAATAGGTGGCGGCGGTGTAGGGGGATCATATTAGGGGGTAATATAGTTTAAATAGGTGGCGGCGGTGTAGTAGGTTCACATTAGGGGTTAATATAGTTTAAATAGGTGGCGGCGGTGTAGGGGGCTCACATTAGAGGGTAATATAGTTTAAATAGGTGGTGGCAGTGTATGGGGATTATTTTAGGGGGTAACATAGTTAATGTAGGTGGCGGCAGGGTAGGGGGCTCACATTATGGGGTAACATAGTTTAAATAGGTGGCGGCGGTGTAGGGGGATCATATTAGGGGGTAACATAGTTAATGTAGGTGGCGGCGGGGTAGGGGCTCACATTAGGGGGTAAAACATTTAATGTAGCTAGCGGCGGTGTAGGGGGTCAGATTATGGGGTAATATAGATAATGTAGCTGGCGGCTACAAATTGCTTTTTAAAAACATACAGTTGAAAAATATGGAGTTATTGTACATATATATACATACATATTTTGTATACTATTCTTTCTGACCCTTATAGCCCCCATCTAAAAAAAAAGTCCTTTTCATGCTCAATTTACTTCCATTGTCGTGGGAGCTAGAGGGTCAGATATTATCAATAATTACTAAGGACTCTTTAAGAAGAGCTATTTAATAGACATAAGGTTTGACACTACCGGAATGGGTAACCATGACAGCAGAGGTAGCGTTATTTGCACACTAAAGTTTCTTTACTAATGGAATCTTTTCACATTGCACATTTACCAAATACACTAGGTATGATGTTTGTATTGGCACAATACATCTGAAGGACACACAGGTAGTCACTACTACAACCTCTTTGCATAACCAATGAGATATATTCATTAAAAAATTGCTATACTGGAAGTGGCGGCACTTCTGCTTTCATTGAATGCACACATATGGCACTAGCATGTGAGAAGAAGCACAGGGAAGGTATATATTTAAGACACAACACTTGTTTTATATTAATATTGCCTTGAATTCTTTGAAAACACATGGTTCACAATAAATCGTTTACTCCCATTCTGATATGATCGCTAAACTGGAAGTGAATGCACTTCCAGTACGCAATTATGTGTGTCAACCGCAATCGGCAAAATCTTCACTAAGATTTTCAATAATGCATATGAGTGAGCTTTCAGTCCCACTTTATTGGTTCATACATAGGCATCAGTACAGGTACTCTATTTATGATGCAGATTAGTTGATTGTATACATTTTTTGTGTAAATAAAGATATTATCAAACCGGAAGTCATACTATTTCCGGTTTTGTGGAACGCATGGCGTGCATTCCACTGTCAAACAAGGGAACTTATCTGAAACACACAGGTGATTTGTATTGGTTTGTGATGATATGTGAAACACTATTTAAGATGACATTATGACACTGCTTGCTTTGTTCTAATGAAGGGGTCTGTGTGAACCCCGAAACGTCAATACATTTTGGTCATTGACCCACTACAAAAAATACCTGAGAGTGCATTTGTTTGATTTTATATATATATGTGAGTGTGTGTGTCTATATGTGTGTACATATGCATTTATGCGTTTATATCTGTATATATGTCTGTAAATACATAAAAACACATAGAAATACATATCCATACACATATAAACATACATATATACATTCATATACATATTTAGACATGTATTTGTATGTATCTCTATTAACCCCTTAATGACCACAGCACTTTTCCATTTTCTGTCAGTTTGGGACCTGGACTATTTTCACATTACTGCAGTGTTTGTGTTTAGCTGTAGTTTTCTTCTTACTCATTTACTGTGCCCACACATATTATATAACGTTTTTCTCGCCAATAAATGATACCATTATTTTCATCATATCTTAGAATTTACTATAAAAAAATATAAAATATAAATATAAAATATGAGGAAAAAATGGAAAAAAAACACTTTTTCTAACTTTGACCCCCAAAATCTGTTACACATCTACAACTACCAAAAACCAAAATAAAAAGTTTCTAAATTTTGTCCTGAGTTTAGAAATACCCAATGTTTACATGTTATTTTCTTTTTTTGCAAGTTATGGGGCAATAAATATAAGTAGCACTTTGCCATTTCCAAAACATTTTTTTTTCCAAAATTTGCAATAGTTACATTGGATCACTAATATCTGTCAAAAATCCATGAATATCACTTGACATGTATATATTTTTTATAGTAGACAACCCAAAGTATTGATCTAGGCCCATTTTGGTATATTTCATGCCACCATTTTACCGCCAAATGCGATAAAATAAAAACAATCAATTTTCACAAACTTTAGGTTTCTCACTGAAATTATTTATAAACAGCTTGTGCAATTTAGGCACAAATGGTTGTAAATGCTTCTCTGGGATCCCCTTTGTTCAGAAATAGTATACATATATGACTTTAGCATTGCTTTTTGGTAAATAGAAGGCCGCTAAATTCCGCTGCGCACCACACTTGTATTATAAAATAAAAAGAGAAAGTGGACTCTCCTGGAGGTGCGCAAAAGGTTGATTGTGGCTTGACCAGAGGATGATCGCAAAGGTGAGGAGGTTCTTGAGCCAATAGTACACTTGGATAGACAAGGCAGCACACTTAATGGGAAAGTCAAAGCATAAATCTGTAAGGACAGAAGAGAGAGAGGCGCCTTATGGGACAGTATCACTCGTCACAGAGAGGATAAAGAACACAAACAGCCCAAAGCAGGGGTACTCACAAGAGTGGCGGCATAACAGTATGCCTCACAGCGCACGACGGGACCTTAGTCGCCAGACAGACAAGCCAGCAGGAGAGAGCCCGGGAGTCCAGGACCCAATCAGCAACTGCTAACTGCAAAACGTCACAGAAGAGCCGTCCGTGGTGCGTCCAATCTCCGGTTACACAGTTTGAGAGACAGGCAGGCGGACCAACCAAAAAACGGCAAGCGGAGAGCGGGGATATCAATTTTTTTTTATTTTTTACTGTGCTATCCCAACTCTCCGCTTGCCGTTTTTTGGTTGGTCCGCCTGCCTGCCTGTCTCTCAAACTGTGTAACCGGAGATTGGACGCACCACGGACGGCTCTTCTGTGACGTTTTGCAGTTAGCGGTTGCTGATTGGGTCCTGGACTCCCGGGCTCTCTCCTGCTGGCTTGTCTGTCAGGCGACTAAGGTCCCGTCCTGCGCTGTGAGGCATACTGTTATGCCGCCACTCTTGTGAGTACCCCTGCTTTGGGCTGTTTGTGTTCTTTATCCTCTCTGTGACGAGTGATACTGTCCCATAAGGCGCCTCTCTCTCTTCTGTCCTTACAGATTTACACTTGTATTATGCCCAGCAGTGAAGGGGTTAATTAGGTAGATTGTAGGGAGCTTGAAGGGTTAATTTTAGCTTTAGTGTAGAGATCAGCCTCCCACCTGACACATCCCACCCCCTGATCCCTCCCAAACAGCTTTCTTCCCTCCCCCACCCCACAAATGTCCCCGCCATCTTAAGTACTGGCAGAAAGTCTGCCAGTTTAAAAAAAAAAAAGTTTGTGTTTGTTTTTTTTTATTTATTTTTTTAAATTACAGGGAGTGCAGAATTATTAGGCAAGTTGTATTTTTGAGGATTAATTTTATTATTGAACAACAACCATGTTCTCAATGAACCCAAAAAACTCATTAATATCAAAGCTGAATAGTTTTGGAAGTAGTTTTTAGTTATAGCTATTTTAGGGGGATATCTGTGTGTGCAGGTGACTATTACTGTGCATAATTATTAGGCAACTTAACAAAAAACAAATATATACCCATTTCAATTATTTATTTTTACCAGTGAAACCAATATAACATCTCAACATTCACAAATATACATTTCTGACATTCAAAAACAAAACAAAAACAAATCAGTGACCAATATAGCCACCTTTCTTTGCAAGGACACTCAAAAGCCTGCCATCCATGGATTCTGTCAGTGTTTTGATCTTTTCACCATCAACATTGCGTGCAGCAGCAACCACAGCCTCCCAGACACTGTTCAGAGAGGTGTACTGTTTTCCCTCCTTGTAAATCTCACATTTGATGATGGACCACAGGTTCTCAATGGGGTTCAGATCAGGTGAACAAGGAGGCAATGTCATTAGATTTTCTTCTTTTATACCCTTTCTTGCCAGCCACGCTGTGGAGTACTTGGACGCGTGTGATGGAGCATTGTCCTGCATGAAAATCATGTTTTTCTTGAAGGATGCAGACTTCTTCCTGTACCACTGCTTGAAGAAGGTGTCTTCCAGAAACTGGCAGTAGGACTGGGAGTTGAGCTTGACTCCATCCTCAACCCGAAAAGGCCCCACAAGCTCATCTTTGATGATACCAGCCCAAACCAGTACTCCACCTCCACCTTGCTGGCGTCTGAGTCGGACTGGAGCTCTCTGCCCTTTACCAATCCAGCCACGGGCCCATCCATCTGGCCCATCAAGACTCACTCTCATTTCATCAGTCCATAAAACCTTAGAAAAATCAGTCTTGAGATATTTCTTGGCCCAGTCTTGACGTTTCAGCTTGTGTGTCTTGTTCAGTGGTGGTCGTCTTTCAGCCTTTCTTACCTTGGCCATGTCTCTGAGTATTGCACACCTTGTGCTTTTGGGCACTCCAGTGATGTTGCAGCTCTGAAATATGGCCAAACTGGTGGCAAGTGGCATCTTGGCAGCTGCACGCTTGACTTTTCTCAGTTCATGGGCAGTTATTTTGCGCCTTGGTTTTTCCACACGCTTCTTGCGACCCTGTTGACTATTTTGAATGAAACGCTTGATTGTTCGATGATCACGCTTCAGAAGCTTTGCAATTTTAAGAGTGCTGCATCCCTCTGCAAGATATCTCACTATTTTTGACTTTTCTGAGCCTGTCAAGTCTTTCTTTTGACCCATTTTTCCAAAGGAAAGGAAGTTGCCTAATAATTATGCACACCTGATATAGGGTGTTGATGTCATTAGACCACACCCCTTATCATTACAGAGATGCACATCACCTAATATGCTTAATTGGTAGTAGGCTTTCGAGCCTATACAGCTTGGAGTAAGACAACATGCATAAAGAGGATGATGTGGTCAAAATACTAATTTGCCTAATAATTCTGCACTCCCTGTATATATTTTCTTCAGTGTAGGATCCCCCCTTACCACCCAACATCCCTGAGCCCCCTAAACAGCTCTCTAACCCTCCCCCCTCTCACTATTTGGTGCCAGTTTTCAAACTAATATGCATTTTTTAAATATATTTTTTTATTTTTCTGTAGTGTAGCTGGGCCCCCTCAATTCCTCCTCCCCCTCTCCCAGATCCCTTTTATAAATATAAATTCCCCCCCCTCTCCCACTCCCAACACCCGCTCCCACCAGAACACCACCTGCTCCCACCGCAACACCACAAACGGTGTAGATTGCGGGGGCGCGGGAGCGCACACGCACGCGTGTGCACACAGCCCTACCATGTGCGCGCTCCCGCACCCACCAGGGACTAATCCGGCGGAAGCGATGGACCGCCCATCCTCCTTCCTGCAGCTGCTCCAACCCACCAACGATCGGCACCATCTCTGCATCGGTGTGCCAGAAAAGGGATTGCAGTGATGCCTCAATATTGAGGCATCACGGCAATAATTCCAGCCGCTTTAAACACCTACATCGTACAGGGTACGTCTCAGTTTTTTCTAACAACTGAGACCTCATATCTTTGAGCCCTTATAACTTTTTTGTGCAATTTAAAAAAAAAAAATATTAGATAGTGTTATTATGAGTTTAAGTGTACTTTGTAATGTAGTTTTGATGTGTTTTGTGACACTTTTTTGCTTAGCGAAACAGTTAACCAGAGCTCTGAAGACACAGTAATTATTCTGACGTAAATTGCGACTGTGCTCAAATGTTTGCTTTTACTTTCAACTTGTAATTTGAGCGCTAAAGGCGGCGCATGTAAACACCCATGATAATAAAATGTATGCTTTCCTGATAAATGTCTTTCTTTCCGGACATGGAGAGTCCATGACGTCATTCCAATTACTAGTGGGATATTTACTCCTGGCCAGCAGGTGGAGGCAAAGAGCACCACAGCAAATCTGTTAAGTGTCACCTCCCTTACCCATAACCCCCAGTCATTCAGCCTAAGGGAAATGGAAAATGAAGAAAACACAAAGGTGAAGAGGTGCCTGAGGTTTATTAAAAAAATAAAAATACTGTCTAATCTAAAGGGTGGGGTCGTGGACTCTCCATGTCCGAAAAGAAAGACATTTATCAGGTAAGCATAAATTTTAGGTGAGAAATGTGGCAGCGGTGTGGGGATCCTGCTCTCCCCCTCCTGCACCTCCTATCCCATCTCTCTCCATCTCCTCCTTTGAAGTCCACTGTATTCGCCTGTTCTCCCCCCTCTCCCTTAAAGTGGCAGTCATCTATTGCCCTCCTGGACCGACCTCCCAATTCCTTGACAACTTTGCCGTCTAGCTTCCTCACTTTCTCTCTACAAATATACCAACCCTAATTCTTGGGGACTTCAACATTTTCATTGAAAACCCATCTTCGCCTGCTGCCTCTAAACATCTTTCACTCACATCCTCCTTTGGACTCCCCCAATCCACCCTATTCCCTACTCACCATGATGGACACTCCATCGACCTACCTCTGTTCTATATCTGACCTCACCTGTTGCCCTTTTACCATTTCAGACCATCACCTGGTCACCTATAATATTAATGCAACAGCTAAACCCACTTCTCTATCCCACCCCCTAATCTACATGCTGTGGATCCGCTCCAATTTTCATAAATTATTCAAGATCTCCTCTCTCACACTTCCATTATAACCTGCCCTGATCTCACTACAGCCCACTATAACAAAACTCTCTCCTCTGTATTAGACACACTTGCCCTTCCCCAACTGCACAAAAGTCATCAGTTACAGCCCTGGCACTCTCAGCAAACACGCTATTTGCAAAAATGCTCCTGTACTGCTGAGCGTGTCTGGAGGAAAACTCACTCTGAACCTGATTTCATACACTATAAGTTTATTCTTCAATCATACACTTCTGGCCTTCACTTAGCCAAGCAAACCTACTTCTCTTCTTTCATATCTACTCTTTCCTCAAACCTTAAACGACTCTTCTCCAACTTTAACTCTCTCCTCTACCCACCTGCTCCACCAACCGTCTGTCTTTAGTGCTCAAGACCTGGCAGACTACTTTTTAAACAAAACATGTACTATCCGAAGCAACATCGCAACACCAACCTGCAATATTCCACCCTCTGCATCTTCCATCCAGCCACTGAGAATGAAGTTTCTTCCTTACTATCATCCTCACACCTCACTACCTGCCTGCGGGACCCTATCCCTTCCCATCTAATACCCTCCCTGTCTTCCACCCATGCTCCTGCTCTTACTCACAACTTCAACCTATCTGTCTCTACCGGCATATTCCCATCTTCTTTAAAACATGCAAAAGTCACTCCCATACTCAAAAAACCCTCCCTCGACCCTAATTTTCCTGAAAGTTACCACCCCTTATCAATGCTTCCACTAACATCAGAACTAGTTTACAATCGCCTAACCCCCTTCCTGTCCACCAAATTTTTGCTTGACCCCCTGCAATTTGGATTCCGCCCCTAACACTCAACTTAGACTGCCCTTACCAAGGTTACTAATGATCCTCTCTCTGCTAAAAATATTGGCCACTACTCTATACTCATCTTACTTGACCTCTCAGCTGCCTTCGACACAGTTGACCACCCCCTCCTCCTACAGACCCTTAGCTCTTTTGGCCTCTGTGACACTGCTCTTTCCTGGATTCACTCCTATCTTTCTCACAGGTCTTTTTCTGTGTCATTTGCTGGCGACTCCTCCTCTCCAATGCCTCTGCCTGTTAGAGTACCTCAAGGATCTTTTTTGGGTCCTCTATTCTTCTCCATTTATACTTCTTTGCTGGGTAAACTTATCAACAGTTATGGGTTCAAATATCACCTCTATGCTGATGACACCCCGATCTACCTCTCCACCTCTGCTCTCTCTCCCTCTGTCCTTTCTCATGTCAGCGACTGCTTATCTGGTATTTCTTCCTGGATGGCCTCTCACCAAAGATTAACATGTCTAAGACTGAGCTCCTTCTTATCCCCCCCTCAAGCTCTACGATGACTTCTGACTTCTTTATCCCTGTTGATGGCATCACCATTTCCCCATCGCCCCAAGTCTGCTGCCACAGCTTTCTCCTCAAATGTCCCAAGCCTCAATGGCATCACATACAGTGCCCTGCAGTTCCTCTCAGCCTCCTGGAGGCGTTTATTTGCCATCAGATTTTTCTGCACAGATATCCTCTGCAAGAGGAAATGTAAACATTTGTCAGATGGAAAGGTGTCTGTCCCATCTGCTGCCGTGAAGGTGGACCTCCCTCATAGTCTGATTAGGAGGATACCTTGGTAACCTCTGAGGGTGAAATCTCAGATTCTGACAGTATAGCTCCTTTGTCTGATTCTGAAGAGGTTAACTTCAGATTTAAGCTTGAACACCTCCGCTTACTCCTAAAGGAGGTTTTTGCTACTTTGGATGACTCCAACTCTCCTGACGCTGTCAATCCTAAAAAATCTAGTAAACTTAACAAATACTATGATGTTCCTTCCGCTGTGGAAGTATTTACTGTTCCAGACTGTGTGTCTGAGATCATTGCACAGGAATGGGATAAACCTGAGATACCTTTCTCCCTGTCTCCCATTTTTAAAAAGATGGTTCCTGTTGCTAACTCCATTTGAAACTCATGGTGCACAGTGCCTAAGGTAGAAGGAGCTATTTCTACTCTGGTTAAGAGAACCATGATTCCTATTGAGAATAGCTGTTCTTTTAAGGATCACATGGACAAAAAGTCGGAGGCTTATTTGAAGAAAATGTATGTTCATCAGGGTCTACAATGGCAACCCGCAGTTTGTATTGCCACAGTAGGTAGTGCAGCATCTTATTGGTGCAATGCCTTATCCAATCTGATTTTAGAGGAGACTCTGTTTGAGGAGATCCATGATAGGTTTAAGGCTCTGAAACTCGCCAATTCCTTTATCTCTAGTGCTAACATGCAAGTCACCAGACTGGGAGCCAAGATGTCTGGTTTCACTGTTCTAGCCTGCAGGGCTCTGCGGCTGTAATCTTGGTTGGCTGACATTATCTCAAAGTCCAAGCTACTATTACTACCTTACAAGGGTAAGACTCTGTTTGTTCCTGGTCTGGCGGAGATAATTTCTGAAAATACGTGTGGAAAGGAGTACTTTCTACCACAAGATAAGAAGAATAGGCTTAAAGGACGTCAAAGTAATTTTTGTTCCTTTCATAACTTTCTTCCTCTAAGAGAAGCCGTCCAAGTCTTGGAACAAGGGACATCAATCAAAGAAACCCTCTGCTGAGACTTTTTTTAACCTAGCATGGATACGAGATGTTGCAGATCCTTGGGCTGTGGACATAGTAGCTCAGGGGTACAAAATAGAATTCAAATCTCTTCCTCCCAAGGGCAAATTTCTCCTCTCAAGCTTATCTGTGGATCAGGTAAAAAAAGAGGCATTCTTAAAGTGCGTTCAGGACCTTTCCTCAAATCTGTTTGTGGTTCCCAAAAAAGAGGGAACTTTTCGACCCATTTTAGACCTCATGTGTCTCAACAAGTTTCTCAGGGTTCTGTCCTTCAAAATGGAAACCATACATTTCATTCTTCCTAGACCCATGAGTATCTTCATGTTCCCATCCACAGGGATCATCACCAGTTCCTGAGATTCACATTTCTAGACAAGCATTTTCAGTTTGTTGCTCTTCCGTTTGGCCTTGCTACAGCTCTCAGAATCTTCTCAAAGGTTCTGGGGGCTCTCTTGGCAGTTGTCAGGTCTCAGGGAATTGCGGTGGCACCTTACCTGGATGACATATTGGTTCAGGCGCCATCTTTTCAACAAACAAACTCTCCTACAGAGATCTTGTTGTCTTTTCTAACTTCCCACGGATGGAAAGTGAATCTGGAGAAGAGTTCCCTTGTTCCAGCTACAAGGGTGGTTTTCTTAGGGATCACGGTGCACTTAATTCACATCCTGATCAATTATAAAAATCGTTCATACTGTATCCTAAAGGTTACACAGCACATAGTACAACACAATATTTAAATAAAATAACACTCCGATAATAAATAAGAAAATTTAAATAATCGACCAAAAAAAATAAAAAATAAAAAAATTTCTATATGCACACACATAGTGTTTAATATTTATAACTAGATTTCTTAAGCTTTCAATAGCGCCCTCACGTCCCCCCTTTTTTTCTTAGAACACGATAATAAGTCTGAAGGACTTTTTCACTGTGAGGTGTTTGGAATCACTGTTTCCAGCGCTCTACTTACTCCATTTATACCTACAATCATCGATTCCCTATCTATGAAAAAAATTCTAATGGAGGTCAGAAGATCCAAGCTTCTCACTACTTGCCTTTCTCTACAGTCTACTGTTCAGCCATCAGTAGCTCAATGTATGGAGGTAATAACTGTTCTGATCAGCCAATAGAATGCGAGCTCAATCTGATTGGCTGATCCAATCAGCCAATCGGATTGAACTTGAATCTGATTGGCTGATTCAATCAGCCAATCAGATTTTTCCTACCTTAATTCCGATTGGCTGATAGAATCCTATCAGCCAATCGGAATTCGAGGGACGCCATTTTGGATGACGTCCCTTAAAGGAACCTTCATTCGTTGTTAGTCCGTCGGTGAAGAAGGATGGCTCCGCGTCGGCTGCTTGAAGATGTACATGTTTTGTTTAAACAAAACATGTACTATCCGAAGCAACATCGCAACACCAACCTGCAATATTCCACCCTCTGCATCTTCCATCCAGCCACTGAGAATGAAGTTTCTTCCTTACTATCATCCTCACACCTCACTACCTGCCTGCGGGACCCTATCCCTTCCCATCTAATACCCTCCCTGTCTTCCACCCATGCTCCTGCTCTTACTCACAACTTCAACCTATCTGTCTCTACCGGCATATTCCCATCTTCTTTAAAACATGCAAAAGTCACTCCCATACTCAAAAAACCCTCCCTCGACCCTAATTTTCCTGAAAGTTACCACCCCTTATCAATGCTTCCACTAACATCAGAACTAGTTTACAATCGCCTAACCCCCTTCCTGTCCACCAACTTTTTGCTTGACCCCCTGCAATTTGGATTCCGCCCCTAACACTCAACTTAGACTGCCCTTACCAAGGTTACTAATGATCCTCTCTCTGCTAAAAATATTGGCCACTACTCTATACTCATCTTACTTGACCTCTCAGCTGCCTTCGACACAGTTGACCACCCCCTCCTCCTACAGACCCTTAGCTCTTTTGGCCTCTGTGACACTGCTCTTTCCTGGATTCACTCCTATCTTTCTCACAGGTCTTTTTCTGTGTCATTTGCTGGCGACTCCTCCTCTCCAATGCCTCTGCCTGTTAGAGTACCTCAAGGATCTTTTTTGGGTCCTCTATTCTTCTCCATTTATACTTCTTTGCTGGGTAAACTTATCAACAGTTATGGGTTCAAATATCACCTCTATGCTGATGACACCCCGATCTACCTCTCCACCTCTGCTCTCTCTCCCTCTGTCCTTTCTCATGTCAGCGACTGCTTATCTGGTATTTCTTCCTGGATGGCCTCTCACCAAAGATTAACATGTCTAAGACTGAGCTCCTTCTTATCCCCCCCTCAAGCTCTACGATGACTTCTGACTTCTTTATCCCTGTTGATGGCATCACCATTTCCCCATCGCCCCAAGTCTGCTGCCACAGCTTTCTCCTCAAATGTCCCAAGCCTCAATGGCATCACATACAGTGCCCTGCAGTTCCTCTCAGCCTCCTGGAGGCGTTTATTTGCCATCAGATTTTTCTGCACAGATATCCTCTGCAAGAGGAAATGTAAACATTTGTCAGATGGAAAGGTGTCTGTCCCATCTGCTGCCGTGAAGGTGGACCTCCCTCATAGTCTGATTAGGAGGATACCTTGGTAACCTCTGAGGGTGAAATCTCAGATTCTGACAGTATAGCTCCTTTGTCTGATTCTGAAGAGGTTAACTTCAGATTTAAGCTTGAACACCTCCGCTTACTCCTAAAGGAGGTTTTTGCTACTTTGGATGACTCCAACTCTCCTGACGCTGTCAATCCTAAAAAATCTAGTAAACTTAACAAATACTATGATGTTCCTTCCGCTGTGGAAGTATTTACTGTTCCAGACTGTGTGTCTGAGATCATTGCACAGGAATGGGATAAACCTGAGATACCTTTCTCCCTGTCTCCCATTTTTAAAAAGATGGTTCCTGTTGCTAACTCCATTTGAAACTCATGGTGCACAGTGCCTAAGGTAGAAGGAGCTATTTCTACTCTGGTTAAGAGAACCATGATTCCTATTGAGAATAGCTGTTCTTTTAAGGATCACATGGACAAAAAGTCGGAGGCTTATTTGAAGAAAATGTATGTTCATCAGGGTCTACAATGGCAACCCGCAGTTTGTATTGCCACAGTAGGTAGTGCAGCATCTTATTGGTGCAATGCCTTATCCAATCTGATTTTAGAGGAGACTCTGTTTGAGGAGATCCATGATAGGTTTAAGGCTCTGAAACTCGCCAATTCCTTTATCTCTAGTGCTAACATGCAAGTCACCAGACTGGGAGCCAAGATGTCTGGTTTCACTGTTCTAGCCTGCAGGGCTCTGCGGCTGTAATCTTGGTTGGCTGACATTATCTCAAAGTCCAAGCTACTATTACTACCTTACAAGGGTAAGACTCTGTTTGTTCCTGGTCTGGCGGAGATAATTTCTGAAAATACGTGTGGAAAGGAGTACTTTCTACCACAAGATAAGAAGAATAGGCTTAAAGGACGTCAAAGTAATTTTTGTTCCTTTCATAACTTTCTTCCTCTAAGAGAAGCCGTCCAAGTCTTGGAACAAGGGACATCAATCAAAGAAACCCTCTGCTGAGACTTTTTTTAACCTAGCATGGATACGAGATGTTGCAGATCCTTGGGCTGTGGACATAGTAGCTCAGGGGTACAAAATAGAATTCAAATCTCTTCCTCCCAAGGGCAAATTTCTCCTCTCAAGCTTATCTGTGGATCAGGTAAAAAAAGAGGCATTCTTAAAGTGCGTTCAGGACCTTTCCTCAAATCTGTTTGTGGTTCCCAAAAAAGAGGGAACTTTTCGACCCATTTTAGACCTCATGTGTCTCAACAAGTTTCTCAGGGTTCTGTCCTTCAAAATGGAAACCATACATTTCATTCTTCCTAGACCCATGAGTATCTTCATGTTCCCATCCACAGGGATCATCACCAGTTCCTGAGATTCACATTTCTAGACAAGCATTTTCAGTTTGTTGCTCTTCCGTTTGGCCTTGCTACAGCTCTCAGAATCTTCTCAAAGGTTCTGGGGGCTCTCTTGGCAGTTGTCAGGTCTCAGGGAATTGCGGTGGCACCTTACCTGGATGACATATTGGTTCAGGCGCCATCTTTTCAACAAACAAACTCTCCTACAGAGATCTTGTTGTCTTTTCTAACTTCCCACGGATGGAAAGTGAATCTGGAGAAGAGTTCCCTTGTTCCAGCTACAAGGGTGGTTTTCTTAGGGATCACGGTGCACTTAATTCACATCCTGATCAATTATAAAAATCGTTCATACTGTATCCTAAAGGTTACACAGCACATAGTACAACACAATATTTAAATAAAATAACACTCCGATAATAAATAAGAAAATTTAAATAATCGACCAAAAAAAATAAAAAATAAAAAAATTTCTATATGCACACACATAGTGTTTAATATTTATAACTAGATTTCTTAAGCTTTCAATAGCGCCCTCACGTCCCCCCTTTTTTTCTTAGAACACGATAATAAGTCTGAAGGACTTTTTCACTGTGAGGTGTTTGGAATCACTGTTTCCAGCGCTCTACTTACTCCATTTATACCTACAATCATCGATTCCCTATCTATGAAAAAAATTCTAATGGAGGTCAGAAGATCCAAGCTTCTCACTACTTGCCTTTCTCTACAGTCTACTGTTCAGCCATCAGTAGCTCAATGTATGGAGGTAATAACTGTTCTGATCAGCCAATAGAATGCGAGCTCAATCTGATTGGCTGATCCAATCAGCCAATCGGATTGAACTTGAATCTGATTGGCTGATTCAATCAGCCAATCAGATTTTTCCTACCTTAATTCCGATTGGCTGATAGAATCCTATCAGCCAATCGGAATTCGAGGGACGCCATTTTGGATGACGTCCCTTAAAGGAACCTTCATTCGTTGTTAGTCCGTCGGTGAAGAAGGATGGCTCCGCGTCGGCTGCTTGAAGATGGTCCCGCTCTGCGCTGGATGGAAGAAGATAGAAGATGCCGCCTGGATGAAGATGTCTGCCGGTCCGGATGTCCTCTTTTGCCTGGATAGGATGAAAACTTTGGACCCTCTGGAGGAGCTCTTCTTGCCAGATAGGATAAAGACTTTGGACCCTCTTCTGGACTTATCGGTGATACCCGGTGTGGTGAAGACAAAGTAGGGAGATCTTCAGGTGCTTAGTGTTAGGTTTATTTAAGGGGGGTTTGGGTTAGATTAGGGGTATGTGGGTGGTGGGTTGTAATGTTGGGGGGGTATTGTAGTTTTTTTTTTACAGGCAAAAGAGCAGAATTCTTTGGGGCATGCCCCGCAAAAGGCCCTTTTAAGGGCTGGTAAGGTAAAATAACTTTACAATTTTTATTTTAGAATAGGGTAGGGCATTTTTTTATTTTGGGGGGCTTTGTTATTTTTTTAGGGGGCTTAGAGTAGGTGTAATTAGTTTAAAATTCATGTAATCTTTTTTTATTTTTTGTAATTTAGTGGGGGTTTTTTGTAATTTAGTTTAGTTGATATAATTGTAGATAATTGTAGATAGTTTATTAAATTTATTTATTGATAGTGTAGTGTTAGGTTTAATTGTAACTTAGGTTAGGATTTATTTTACAGGTAATTTTGTAATTATTTTAACTAGGTAACTATTAAATAGTTATTAACTATTTAATAGCTATTGTACCTGGTTAAAATAAATACAAAGTTGCATGTAAAATAAATATTAATCCTAAAATAGCTACAATATAATTATTATTTATATTGTAGCTATATTAGGGTTTATTTTACAGGTAATTATTTAGCTTTAAATAGGAATAATTTATTTAGTAAGATTTATTTTATTTTGTTAGATTTAAATTATATTTAATTTAGGGGGGTGTTAGTGTTAGGGTTAGACTTAGCTTTAGAGGTTAAATAAATTTATTAGAGTAGCGGTGAGGTCCGGTCGGCAGATTAGGGGTTAATAATTGTAGGTAGGTAGCGACGACGTTGGGGGGGGGCAGATTAAGGGGTAATAAATATTATGTAGGTGTCGGCGATGTTAGGGGCAGCAGATTAGGGGTACATAGGGATAATGTAGGTGGCGGCGGTGTGCGGTCGGCAGATTAGGGGTTAAAAAAATTTAATAGAGTGGCGGCGATGTGGGGGGCCTCGGTTTAGGGGTACATAGGTAGTTTATGGGTGTTAGTGTACTTTAGAGCACAGTAGTTAAGAGCTTTATGAACCGGCGTTAGCCCAGAAAGCTCTTAACTCCTGGTTTTTCTCTGCGGCTGGAGTCTTGTCGTTAGAGTTCTAACGCTCACTTCAGCCAAGACTCTAAATACCGGCGTTAGAAAGATCCCATTGAAAAGATAGGATACGCAATTGGCGTAGGGGGATCTGCGGTATGGAAAAGTCGCGGCTGGAAAGTGAGCGTTAGACCCTTTCTTGACTGACTCTAAATACCAGCAGGCGGTAAAAACCAGCGTTAGGACCCCCTAACGCTGGTTTGGACGGCTAACGCAGAACTCTAAATCTAGGCATAAGTTACAAAAAATAAAAAATAAATTATCAAAGATTTAAACTAATTACACCAAATCTAAGGGCCCTATGAAAATAAAAAATTCCCCCAAAATAAAAAAAAACCTAACCTAAAATAATCTACAATTAGCCCTTAAAAGGTCCTTTTGCGGAACATTGCCCCAAAGAAATCAGCTCTTTTACCTGTAAAAAAAATACAAATACACCCCAACAATAAAACCCACCACCCACACAACCATCCCCCAAATAAAAACCTAATCTAAAAAAACCTAAGCAACCCATTGCCCTAAAAAAGGCATTTGGGTGGGCATTGCACTTAAAAGGGCATATAGCTCTATTGCAGCCCAAACCCTAATCTAAAAATAAAACCCACCCAATACACCCTTAAAAAATCCTAACACTAACCCCAGAAGATTCACTTACAGTTTTGAAGATCCGACATCCATCCTCCAAGAAGCCGGCAGAAGTCTTCATTCAAGCAGTCGAAGTCTTCGTCCAAGCCCGCAGAAGTCTTCATCCAGACAGCATTTTCTATCTTCATCCATTCGGCGTGGAGCGGCTCCATCTTGAAGACATCTGACACGGAGCATCCTTTTCTGACGACGGCTTTCCTTTAAATGACGTCATCCAAGATGGCGTCCCTTAGATTCCGATTGGCTGATAGAATTCTATCAGCCAATCGGAATTAAGGTTGAAAAAATCCTTTTGGCTGTTGCAATCAGCCAATAGGATTGAGCTGACATTCTAATGGCTGATTGAAACAGCCAATAGAATGCGATCTCAAACCTATTGGCTAATTGGATCAGCCAAAAGGATTGAAGTTCAATCCTATTGGCTGATTGCAACAGCCAATAGGATTTTTTCAAACTTAATTCCGATTGGCTGATAGAATTCTATCAGCCAATCGGAATCTAAGGGACGCCATCTTGGATGACGTAATTTAAAGGAACCTTCATTACGAAGAAGCCGTCGTCAGAAGAGGATGCTCTGCGTCGTATGTCTTGAAGATGGAGCTGCTCTGCGTCTGATGGATGAAGATAGAAGATGTCGTCTGGGTGAAGATTTCTGCGGGCTTGGATGAAGACTTCGGCCGCTTGGATGAAGACTTCTACCGGCTTCGTGGAGGATGTATATTGGATTTTCAAAACTGTAAGTCGATCTTCAGGGGTTAGTGTTAGGATTTTTTAAGGTTGTATTGGGTGGGTTTTATTTTTAGATTAGGGTTTGGGCTGCAATAGAGCTAAATGCCCTTTTAAGGGCAATGCCCATCCAAATGCCCTTTTTAGGGCAATGGGGAGATTAGGTTTATTTTAGATTAGGATTTTATTTGGGGGGTTTGTTGTGTGGGTGGTCGGTTTTACTGTTTGGGGTTGTTTGTATTTTTTATTTACAGGTAAAAGAGCTGATTTCTTTGGGGCAATGCCCAGCAAAAGTTCCTTTTAAGGGCTATTTGTAGTTTATTGTAGGTTAGGGTTTTTTTTTATTTTGGAGGGGCTTTTTTATTTTCATAGGGCCCTTAGATTAGGTGTAATTAGTTTAAATCTTTGATAATTTATTTTTTATTTTTTTGTAACTTAGTGTTTATTTTTTTGTGTAACTTAGTGTTTGTTATTTTTTGTAACTTAGTTGTTAGTTTTTTGTAACTTTGTAATTTTTTAGTGTAGATTTTAATTATTTGAGTAAGGTTAGGTGTTTAAATATATAATATATTTAATTTAATTTGTAGTTTATTGTAATTTTAGTATAAAAGTTAGGGTAGATTAATTATTTATTTAATATAGTTTAATGTAATTTTAGTATAATAGTTAGGGTGGATTAAATTAATTAGTTTAAGATAGTTTAATATAATTTTAGTATAACAGTTAGGGTAGATTAATTAATAGTTTAATATAGTTTAATTTGAATCTAAAGGTATGTTTAAATGTATTATAAGATAGGGATGAGTTAATATTTAATATAAAGTTAGCGGGTTGTTAGGTTTAGGGGTTAATAGTTTAATTTAGTTTATGGCGATGTGGGGGGCTGGCGGTTTAGTGGTTAATAGGTTTAGTAAGTGGTAGTGATGTGGGAGGCCAGGGGTTTAGGGGTTAATAACGGTATTTAGTTGTGGTGGACTCTGGGAGCGGCGGGATAGGGGTTTATAACTTTATGTAGGTGGTGTCGGTGTCGGGAGCGGCAGATTAGGAGTTAATAACTTTTATTTATGTGGTGGAGGTGTTGTGGCGGCAGATTAGGGGTTAATAAGTATTCTGTAGGTGACGGCAGTGTAGGGGGTGGCAGATTAGGGGTGTTTAGACTCAGGATACATGTTAGGGTGTTAGGTGTAAACATAACTTTTATTCTCCCATAGGAATCAATGGGATATCGGGCAGACTCCCATTGATTCCAATGGCATCTGCCTCCTCCAGGGCGGCGGATTGAAAACCATGTACGCTGGGCTGGAATAGTGGCGAGCACATCTGGTAGATTTTTGTTAAATAGTGTCGAATTTGCATTCGGAACATCTGTAATGAAGTAAGCATCGATCTGTGTCGGACTGAATCCGGCGGATCATATGTTACGTCACAAATTTCTACTTTTGCCGGTCTGTAGCCTTTGATAAATAAGGCGAATCAAGCTCTCTACAATTACGGCTTGATAAATAGGCCTCATAGTCTCCTGTCACATACGATGTGCCTGCACACTGCCTAAATAAAATCCTCTATTAAGGATTAAGCATGTCCCAAACAAATAATTCAGAGAAATCCATTTAAGTGGAAGTCTCCAAGACCTAGAAAACAAAAGCACTTACCTGCAAATCCAGCTGTCCGGCAGGAAGACAGCTCACAAGGCGTGAAAGGACACATACTCCTTACAGAGACCTGTAGAAAAAGAAAGAACAGAGTAACCAACTCTGGCTTTCAACACCAAGGACAGCAAATCTGAGCAAGGACTACGTCACTTTCTAACTGCTTATAATCCACCACTACTCTTACTCAAGAGATTGACGTGGACACAGCTAAACCCAAATCCTTGCTTGCAGGGAAAAGTACCCAAAAAAGGAATCAATATCTTCAGACACCAAACATCACCTCCTCCATTGACGGAGGAAAAGAGAATGACTGGGGGTTATGGGTAAGGTAAGTGAAACTTTACAGCTTTGCTGTGGTGCTCTTTGCCTCCTCCTGCTGACCAAGAGTGAATATCCCACTAGTAAATGGAATGACATTGTGGACTCTCCATGTCTTAGGATAGAAAAAATCCTTTTTGCTTGCGCATAACTGTTAAAACACCACTCATAGGGGCATATTTATCAAGCTTGATGCCGTGTTTGCAGACCGGGCTAACTTCTGCATATGGTATAGCACATTGCATTGTGTAAATAGAAACTGTTATGAGTTTCCATTTTACTATTTGGATAGGTTATGATTTTACTGAAATGAACTGCATAATGTGGCGCCTTCTGTCTTCTGCTCTCTTTTATTTTTGGAATTGGTAGCAAAGTCAGACCAAGAAAAGTGTGCAAAGCCCCTCCACATTCATGAGCAGCTAATTCACTAAATAATGTAGCTTTAGAGTATTAGTTACAAAGAATAACATAGAAACTGAATAATCTGTAGAAGCTGATGAAAACAGGAAAGCGACACAAGCTATTTAGTGATTTATGTCATTAAGATATAACAAAGATAAAATTTTGAACTGGAATTTCTTTAAAGAAACTCAATATACATTAAAAATTTAATACCATTAATAATGGAAGTTACTTGGACTGACTCACACAGTATAGCTCTATGGTGCATGATTTTTCTATTTTTAACTGTGATAGTAAAAACACATTATGCATTTTATAAAGGAAGAGACGTTTTTCTTATGCAAAATGTTGTGTGCTTCTGTGTGTCCCATAAAATGACTGACCACATATGAAATAATGCATTCTAGGTTGAACCTGTAGTGACTATACATGATAAATGTACAGATGTAACTTTAGCAGAAAGAAAAATTAGATGGAGTTATATATAGAGAAAAAGAAAAACTTCCAGATGCTGTCAATTCAAAAGAACAGGTACTGTAGGTGGAATTGAGATGTTTTGTTCAGATACTATTTTGAATACTAAATGAGTCAGTGCTCTTATTTGAGAATTCCAATTCAGTTCATAAAAATAACTTGCCTAGGACTCATATAAGATTCTCTTATTGCATTTGAGTTTTGTGGCAAAAAAAACCCACACAAATCAATAACCCATAGGAAATGTTTCATATTACAGCTTAGAAACAGTTGTGGGTTGTCCATTGAGGCATTGAGGACATTACACCTCCAAATGCACCCAAATATATTAATTTATTATTATTATTATTATTATTATTATGGTTATCTTAAATGGACATAATACTCATATGCTAAATCACTTGAAACTGATGCAGCATAACTGTAAAAAGCTGACAGGAAAATATCACCTGAGCATCTCTATGTAAAGAAGGAAGATATTTTACCTCACAATCTCCTCAGCTCAGCAGAGTAAGTGTTGTGTAAAAAGTTATAATTCAGCTGTTGCTCAGCTGCAGGTAAAAAAAATAAAAAAATGAAGAAATGAACAGCAGCCAATCAGCTTCAACAGTGCTGAGGTCATGAACTCTTTTACTGTGATCTCATGAGATTTCACTTAACTCTCATGAGATTTCATAGTAAACTTCCTTAAACTGAATAGGGAAATAAGATGAGTGTGCACGTAAGCTCACACCCTTAGCTGTCCTGGGACAGACAAACTGATTTGCTGCTTAGAAGTCCTTTTACAATGGGATGTGGCTACTGAGGAATTTTTGAGTTAAAATATCTTTCTTTTTTACATAGAGATGTTCAGGTGATATTTTCTAATCAGCTTTTTACAGCTATGCTGCATCACTTTCAAGTGTTTCAACATTTGGGTATCATGGCCCTTTACTGTTATTTTTTTTATCATGCATCATGCATCTTTCAAATACAACCTTCAAAACACTTCTTATTTCCCTTTTTTTTCTCCCTTCAGCTGTATGGGTAATTTGTAATCTACCCCAATGTTATTTGTAGACCCTCTTGATCCTGTCCCTTCAATGTAAACTTAGTTCAAACATGGGCATCTGTAGTCCACAGCCCTAGTTAATAAAACAGGAGGGAAAAGGGGACGGAGCCAGCAGCGGCCATGAAGGCAGCATAACTCCAGAGTTCCGTAGAAAGAGTCTCTAGATAGCTGATCTTGGGGATCAAAGGCAGCTTATATTGGAAGTCCACACACTATAAACATCACCCAATACCTGGGCATCACAAAATCAACAACCAGAGGTACCCATCGCAGCAGAGAGATGCAAAAATAGATCCGATCACTGAGACGCAGCAGCAGAGGATGCCATCTTGTTGACCGGCACTATCTTTACCAACGCAACACGCCATATACCCACAGCCAGGTCTTGTGCTAATCTACCAAGGAACTGCTCGGCATCGGCCATCTGGGAGAGTTCACATGCTTTAAGCTGTAAGCAACGATGGTAAATACTTTACCCCACATCCGATCATGTGACCAGGCCGCAACTGGAAATTGGTAAGGCCTACTTGAAATATAGCCTTTAGACAGCACTAGGACTTATCCACCAACCACATACAGGAGCTCAATTACTCACAGAGGAGAAATACACGAAGGGGGCAATATTGCTAATTATCCCAGCTCACACTAGAACTCACAGCCAGGCCGCAGTTTGAACCAGACAAGACCTGGATGGTTTTTCTGAGGCCCTCATATAGGACCAGAGATCAGTTTTGAACCACTGTAATGAAGGGGCCTACACAGCAGATCACCCCTCTTAACCCCCAGAAGTGCAATACAAGTGACATCACATATCCTACTACAATGAACTGGTAAATCTATCATACACCTTTGCTCAACCATTACACATTAGAGCAAGAGAGCAGCCCCATATTCCAATACTTTCACAATATCAATGGGCATCTAAAAATCAAAAAACTTATCTATATACTGCCTAATTCCTACTATAGTGAAGAACCACCATCTCTCAAAACTACAAGGGCACCAACCTGTCTTCAGACTCACCAGAAACAGCAGTTATGAAGCAGCGGTCACAAAGACCGCTGCTCCATAACCCTGTTTGCCTGCTCTGAGCAGGCGGACAGGAATCGCAACAATTCAACCCAATCGAGTACGGGTTGATTGACATCTCCCTGCTGGCGGCCCATTGGCCGCGAGTCTGCAGGGGGCGGCGTTGCACCAGCAGCTCTTGTGAGCTGCTGGTGCAATGTTAAATGCAGAGAGAGCGTATTGCTCTCCCCATTCAGCGATGTCTTGCGCACCTGATCTGCACTGTCAGATCAGGTCCGCAAGACATTTCTTAAATATGCCTCTAAGCCTTCATACTTTGCTGCTGAGAAATTACAAACATCCACTAATTCAAGCAACAAGGGCAAATCCTCCCCTAGCACCCAATCCCAGGACTTAGCGCCCACGGTATCTAACAATGAAACTACTCAAATCCCTGTCTCTTTACCATCTCATTTTGCATCAAAGCAGGACATTTCTGCCATCTTTAGCAAGAATTAACTGAATTAAAGCAAGACCTTCAAACCTTAGGCTCTAGAGTAGAAATGCTAGAAGCGGACAGTGAAGAAATAAGAGAAGACATCCTACGAGTTGATGACAGATCCACATCACAACAGGAAACAATTGACACTCTCATGGACAAGATCAATTATCTTGAAAACAAAAACAGAAGCAGAAGAAAGAGCCTGCGACTTAGAGGCATACCAGAATCTATACTACAAAGGGATTTCCCTGAGTACCTACAAGCAATATTCATCACATACACTGAAAATATTATCTGGGTCAGAGCCCACAGAGCTCTATGCCCTAGACCTCTAGACACAGCTTATCTTAGAGACATTATTATCAGATTAAAACATTTCCTTGAAAAAAAATGCTACTCAATCAGTCAAGATGACAACAACCTATAAAATTCAGAGAAAATATTATACAGTTCTTCCAAGACCTATCTACTAGAACTTTGCAGTGCAGAAAATTATTTGCCCCACTCACAACCATGCTTCGCATCAAGAAGATCCCATACAGATGGGGATTCCCTGTTCAACTAATGGTCATTGAAGACAACAAAAGATTTATCTGCAACATGTCCAAGGACATGTCGACGTTCTGCAAAGAACTAGCTCTTGATCTACCAGTGGAAACATCTCCTCCATCTACTCCACATCTTACAGCATCCAAAAGACCGAACTCAAATCCTACAAGATGGCAAACCAAAGTGCCACGGAAAAATAAAACACCACAACGCCCAGACACGGACATCAAGAAGACACTTTCATCAAGATCTACACACTCTTCCAACTCTGAAGAGGGTTGAACTTAGAGTGAACTCAACCTAAAGCTTCCAGTTACCATTGTATTATCAGATGGTAACCCATAAAGTTGAATAATTCCATACGGTTCAGAAAGAATACTAAACCCTTCATTACAGACGCTTGAATCGTATGAGACTCTGCCTACTCAGGTAATATGTATTGTTTCACTTTTTATTTGACACAAACCTTCCCAAGGTTTAATGACATACATAAGATATGTGTCTTATACATACAATTCCCACAATCCCCAGGACACTCACATATCTATTTTGCTGTCTCCTAATAGCAGGATGGCAAATAAATATTTAATGAGACTCTAATTTGTTTATTCCCCCCCAAGACAATTTTCTCTATGTCTAATTCTAGACTTAGAGACACGTTTATTTTTTATTGTTACTGTTTCACATGTTTTCTTCCTATATTGTGCATTATGTTTTAATGGATACTTGTATTATTCATTCTCCTTTTAAACAGTGCAGAAGAGGCTTCTAAGATTAAACACCACCCTGACAGACATATGACCAGGCTAGACACCAAAACTCGCACCAACACTTTCCCCGTACCTCATGCCACCACACACTGCTAATATATCACATTCCCTAGTTAAAATAAAGCAAAATGTCAAAGGCTTGAACTCACCATGCAAGCAATCCAAAGCACTTTCTGATTTAGCAATAACATCAAGTGGACATCTTGTATTTACAAAAAAACTTATTTCAAGAGAAACCATCAACTGAAATACTTAGGACAGACATTTACCCAACATTACCACAGCTCCGGTACCTCCAAGAAATGTGGAGTTAGCATACTACTGAAAAAACATTAAATTTTACACTTCTCCAAAAAGTATCAGATACTGAGTGTAGATTGTTAGGTTTAGTGGGACTGCTATACGGCAAATTTATAACTCTATTATATATCTATGCCCCTAATACTGAACAAAAACATTTTTTGCGAAAATGTTTAACCACATACTTGACTTTTTTAAAAGGCCCAATATATATCGGAGGGGAGTTCAACCAACCCTTTCAACCACACCTTGACAGCACTAATTCACAACTAAAACCAAACACAAAAATTCTCACACAACTCTGGAAACACCTAAAACGTCCACAAAATATATGATACTTTGCGTTTCCTCCCCCCTACCACAAAGGACTACACATGCTACTTATATCCTAATTAGTCCTATAGCCGCATAGATGACCTCTTTACTACCCAAATAGGCCTTTCTCAAATACGCAAATGCTATATATCACCCACCTCATGGTCTGACCACTCAGCTGTACTACTCCATTAACTGGCCAGAACACTCAGCCCGACCTTTCCTTTATGACACTTTGCTGAGCAATGTGGAATCAATTTCTAAACTAAACAATACCTTAAAAAAATACTTTCACCTTAACACTCCTTCGACACCTAACCAGTTCACTGTTTTGGAGGGGCACCAATGCATGCTCAGCGGAGAATTTATAAGATTAAAAGCCCAAATAAAACAAGCCTAAAGAAAATCGTATAATGAACTGACTACCAAACTCAAATTTAGTCTTTCAACACAAAAAATCACCACAAGACCCTCTCCTATTATCTGAACTAACAAACACTAGAAAAACTCTGGATGACTTTCTACAAATAGAATGCCATACCCTCCAGCATAAAACCAATAGCTTATTTACTATGGCCTAGATTTGGAGTTCGGCGGTAAAAGGGCTGTTAACGCTCCGCGGGCTTTTTTCTGGCCGCACCATAAAATTAACTCTGGTATCGAGAGTTCAAACAAATGCTGCGTTAGGCTCCAAAAAAGGAGCGTAGAGCATTTTTACCGCAAATGCAACTCTCGATACCAGAGTTGCTTACGGACGCGGCCGGCCTCAAAAACGTGCTCGTGCACGATTCTCCCATAGGAAACAATGGGGCTGTTTGAGCTGAAAAAAAACCTAACACCTGCAAAAAAGCAGCGTTCAGCTCCTAACGCAGCCCCATTGTTTCCTATGGGGAAACACTTCCTACGTCTGCACCTAACACTCTAACATGTACCCCGAGTCTAAACACCCCTAACCTTACACTTATTAACCCCTAATCTGCCGCCCCCGCTATCGCTGACCCCTGCATATTTTTTTAAACCCCTAATCTGCCGCTCCGTAAACCGCCGCCACCTACGTTATCCCTATGTACCCCTAATCTGCTGCCCCTAACACCGCCGACCCCTATATTATATTTATTAACCCCTAACCTGCCCCCCACAACGTCGCCGACACCTGCCTACACTTATTAACCCCTAATCTGCCGAGCGGACCTGAGCGCTACTATAATAAATGTATTAACCCCTAACCCGCCTCACTAACCCTATCATAAATAGTATTAACCCCTAATCTGCCCTCCCTAACATCGCCGACACCTAACTTCAATTATTAACCCCTAATCTTCCGATCGGAGCTCACCGCTATTCTAATAAATGGATTAACCCCTAAAGCTAAGTCTAACCCTAACACTAACACCCCCCCTAAGTTAAATATAATATTTATCTAACGAAATAAATTAACTCTTATTAAATAACTTATTTCTATTTAAAGCTAAATACTTACCTGTAAAATAAATCCTAATATAGCTACAATATAAATTATTATTATATTATAGCTATTTTAGGATTAATATTTATTTTACAGGTAACTTTGTATTTATTTTAACCAGGTACAATAGCTATTAAATAGTTAAGAACTATTTAATAGTTACCTAGTTAAAATAATAACAAATTTACCTGTAAAATAAATCCTAACCTAAGTTATAATTAGACCTAACACTACCCTATCAATAAAATAATTAAATAAACTACCTACAATTACCTACAATTAACCTAACACTACACTACCAATAAATTAATTAAACACAATTCCTACAAATAAATACAATTAAATAAACTAGCTAAAGTACAAAAAATAAAAAAGAACTAAGTTACAGAAAATAAAAAAATATTTACAAACATAAGAAAAATATTACAACAATTTTAAACTAATTACACCTACTCTAAGCCCCCTAATAAAATAACAAAGCCCCCCAAAATAAAAAATTCCCTACCCTATTCTAAATTAAAAAAGTTACAAGCTCTTTTACCTTACCAGCCCTGAACAGGGCCCTTTGCGGGGCATGCCCCAAGAATTTCAGCTCTTTTGCCTGTAAAAAAAAACATACAATACCCCCCCCCCAACATTACAACCCACCACCCACATACCCCTAATCTAACCCAAACCCCCCTTAAATAAACCTAACACTAAGCCCCTGAAGATCTTCCTACCTTGTCTTCACCATCCAGGTATCACCGATCCGTCCTGGCTCCAAGATCTTCATCCAACCCAAGCGGGGGTTGGCGATCCATAATCCGGTCCAGAAGAGGCTCCAAAGTCTTCCTCCTATCCGGCAAGAAGAGGACATCCGGACCGGCAAACATCTTCTCCAAGCGGCATCTTCGATCTTCTTCCATCCGGAGTGAAGCGGCAGGATCCTGAAGACATCCAGCGCGGAACATCCATCCGGACCGACGACTGAACGACGAATGACTGTTCCTTTAAGGGACGTCATCCAAGATGGCGTCCCTCGAATTCCGATTGGCTGATAGGATTCTATCAGCCAATCGGAATTAAGGTAGGAATTTTCTGATTGGCTGATGGAATCAGCCAATCAGAATCTAGTTCAATCCGATTGGCCGATCCAATCAGCCAATCAGATTGAGCTCGCATTCTATTGGCTGATCGGAACAGCCAATAGAATGCGAGCTCAATCTGATTGGCTGATTGGATCAGCCAATCGGATTGAACTTGATTCTGATTGGCTGATTCCATCAGCCAATCAGAAAATTCCTACCTTAATTCCGATTGGCTGATAGAATCCTATCAGCCAATCGGAATTCGAGGGACGCCATCTTGGATGACGTCCCTTAAAGGAACAGTCATTCGTCGTTCAGTCGTCGGTCCGGATGGATGTTCCGCGCTGGTTGTCTTCAGGATCCTGCCGCTTCGCTCCGGATGGACGAAGATCGAAGATGCCGCTTGGAGAAGATGTTTGCCGGTCCGGATGTCCTCTTCTTGCCGGATAGGAGGAAGACTTTGGAGCCTCTTCTGGACCGGATTATGGATCGCCAACCCCCGCTTGGGTTGGATGAAGATCTTGGAGCCAGGACGGATCGGTGATACCTGGATGGTGAAGACAAGGTAGGAAGATCTTCAGGGGCTTAGTGTTAGGTTTATTTAAGGGGGGTTTGGGTTAGATTAGGGGTATGTGGGTGGTGGGTTGTAATGTTGGGGGGGGGTATTGTATGTTTTTTTTTACAGGCAAAAGAGCTGAAATTCTTGGGGCATGCCCCGCAAAGGGCCCTGTTCAGGGCTGGTATGGTAAAAGAGCTTGTAACTTTTTTAATTTAGAATAGGGTAGGGAATTTTTTATTTTGGGGGGCTTTGTTATTTTATTAGGGGGCTTAGAGTAGGTGTAATTAGTTTAAAATTGTTGTAATATTTTTCTTATGTTTGTAAATATTTTTTTATTTTCTGTAACTTAGTTCTTTTTTATTTTTTGTACTTTAGCTAGTTTATTTAATTGTATTTATTTGTAGGAATTGTGTTTAATTAATTTATTGATAGTGTAGTGTTAGGTTAATTGTAGGTAATTGTAGGTAGTTTATTTAATTATTTAATTGATAGGGTAGTGTTAGGTTTAATTATAACTTAGGTTAGGATTTATTTTACAGGTAAATTTGTTATTATTTTAACTAGGTAACTATTAAATAGTTCTTAACTATTTAATAGCTATTGTACCTGGTTAAAATAATTACAAAGTTGCCTGTAAAATAAATATTAATCCTAAAATAGCTATAATATAATTATAATTTATATTGTAGCTATATTAGGATTTATTTTACAGGTAAGTATTTAGCTTTAAATAGGAATAAGTTATTTAATAAGAGTTAATTTATTTCGTTAGATAAAAATTATATTTAACTTAGGGGGGTGTTAGTGTTAGGGTTAGACTTAGCTTTAGGGGTTAATCCATTTATTAGAATAGCGGTGAGCTCCGGTCGGCAGATTAGGGGTTAATAATTGAAGTTAGGTGTCGGCGATGTTAGGGAGGGCAGATTAGGGGTTAATACTATTTATGATAGGGTTAGTGAGGCGGATTAGGGGTTAATACATTTATTATAGTAGCGCTCAGGTCCGCTCGGCAGATTAGGGGTTAATAATTGAAGTTAGGTGTCGGCGATGTTAGGGAGGGCAGATTAGGGGTTAATACTATTTATGATAGGGTTAGTGAGGCGGATTAGGGGTTAATACATTTATTATAGTAGCGCTCAGGTCCGCTCGGCAGATTAGGGGTTAATAAGTGTAGGCAGGTGTCGGCGACGTTGAGGGGGCAGATTAGGGGTTAATAAATATAATATAGGGGTCGGCGATGTTAGGGGCAGCAGATTAGGGGTACATAGGGATAACGTAGGTGGCGGCGATTTGCGGTCGGAAGATTAGGGGTTAATTATTTTAAGTAGCTGGCGGCGACGTTGTGGGGGGCAGGTTAGGGTTTAATAAATGTAATACAGGGGTCGGTGGGGTTAGGGGCAGCAGATTAGGGGTACATAAATATAACGTAGGTGGCGGTCGGCAGATTAGGGGTTAAAAATTTTAATCGAGTGGCGGCGGTGTGGGGGGAGCTCGGTTTAGGGGTACATAGGTAGTTTATGGGTGTTAGTGTACTTTAGGGTACAGTAGTTAAGAGCTTTATGAACCGGCGTTAGCCAGAAAGCTCTTTACTCCTGCTATTTTCAGGCGGCTGGAATTTTGTCGTTAGAGCTCTAACGCTCACTTCAGAAACGACTCTAAATACCAGCGTTAGAAAGATCCCATTGAAAATATAGGCTACGCAAATGGCGTAGGGGGATCTGCGGTATGGAAAAGTCGCGGCTGTAAAGTGAGCGTTAGACCCTTTAATCACTGACTCCAAATACCAGCGGGCGGCCAAAACCAGCGTTAGGAGCCTCTAACGCTGGTTTTGACGGCTACCGCCGAACTCCAAATCTAGGCCTATGAGAGCAACTGAGCTGTAAAAATCTCACAAGAACCTTAAAGAAAAAGAAACTCAAATAACACATTTACAAATTACGCCCCCCTATTAAACCCCTACAAAACACTACCCCAGACATCCTCCAATTGTTCCATACCTACTATACTGAACTATATAACATAAATCCAGCAATCCTACCCTCTCAAATCCTTCATAAAATTGAACTATTTGTAAAAAAATTGCCCCCTTCCTACACTGACAGAGGCACAACTAGAAGATCTCAATACTCCAATTACCTTACCAGAAATATTAAAAGCCATACAAACACTCAAACAAGGTAAAAGCCCTGGCCCAGATGGCTTTTCTACAAGATATTACCAAAGATTTCAAGAAATCCTTGCTCCACATCTAAATATAATTTTTAACAAAATCGCTAATGCAGCAAAATTCCCACCCTCAATGTTAGAGGCACATGTAGTAGTCTTACCAAAACCAGGCAAACCACCCACAACACCATCAAATTTCTGCCCCATCTCGGTACTAACCGGTGATATCAAATTATATGCGAAAATCCTTGCCACCTGCTTAAACAGTCCTTCCAGACCTGATCCATATTAATCAAGTAGGATTCACTCCACACCGCAAGGCCAAAAATAATACCACCAAAATCCTAAACATTATAAAATATGCTAACAATCAATATATCCCTTCTGTAATCCTTTCAATGGACACGGAAAAGGCCTTTGACCACCTGAGCAGGTCATTCCTCTCACATACGTTGATAAGATTGGGTTTCAATGATAATTTTTTTCATAAAATCCTTGCACTATATCATAACCCTACAGCCAAAATTAAATTAAATGACTCCCTATCAAATCCATTCCAAATCAATAACAGAACTGGACAGGGATGCTCCTTAATGATATCTGTGAGGACCTTATGGCAATAAGGACATAGTAAAACATCTATTAAACAAAAAAGCATTCATCAACAACAGAGGAAGGAGGCTGGGCACTCTAACCCAATCATCACAAGGGACCTGTCACCTCCAACCACTCTCAGTGAAAGCTGGCATTACAGCATGTCATGCAAACGCACGCATTCACACTTGAATACGTGATTGAGCGTTTGAAATCCACACGACTGGTAGGTTTGGGAACAGCGGATACAGATCAGCTAAATGCTGTGGTGAATATTCACCCTGCCCACCAAGAAAATGACTTACTTGTAATCAGCAAAAAACTGTAAGTCCTGTATAATTGCTTGCTTTTGGATTGACTTGTTTTCTCACTTTGGATTGTTCAATAGAATTTTTGTCCGCTAAGGATTTTATGCCGCACTATTATCACGCTTCGATTGTTGCACATAGCGGCAGTGGTTATTGTTCCATACAGACTACTCTGCAAGGTAACCACTGTTATTTCACTTGATAATTTTATCTTGGCCATTTGAATATACGCATATCTTTTGGTTATTATTATTACTTCTGAATTACACTTTCTTATATCTAGGAATTACACTTTCTTATATCCAGGATACATTTGTATGTCTAGGATACATTAGGATATTTTAGACTATTCTAGTATTTTATATATCCCATCATTTGTGTATTGGGAGACGTCCCATTTTTTTCCATTGTGATATTTTATTGTGATAAAAGATATATACATAACTGAAATTCAGATATAAATAAATTATTTTTAGTATCTTTAGCATTGGGCGCACTCACTATCATTCTTTTATTAGGGATGCCCCTTATCCCCAACCCTATTCATACTAGCAATGGAAGTCCTAGCTACATATATCAGAAACTCAAAGGAATCACTGTAGGAAAGAATATAAAACCTAAACATAAACCTATCTCATGGCTAGGTAGAATTAATGCAATTAAAATGGTAATACTCCCTAAAATCCTTTACATACTCCAAACACTACCAATACCAATCCCAGATAACATTCTTTACCAGTTCCAGAAACTCATCAACTCCTTTATTTGGAACCATAAACCTCCTAGAGTAGCTACACACACTCAATACCGAACCAAATCTAATGGAGGCTTGGGAGCCCCAAACCTCACACTCTACCGCTATGCAACCTTTATGACTAGAATTATAGACTGGTGAAAACATGCCAGCCATAAAGAATGGGTACTCCTTGAACACAATCTCTCCAAATGTGAACAACTAGGAGGATAATGCTGGCTCCCAGGCATACGTGAATGGATGTACACCAATTCACCATCCCTCATATGCGAAACATTTAAGAATTGGGATAAAATTCTTGTGAACTGCTGGTGCAATGCCGCCCCCTACAGATTCACGGCCACTATCAGGGGGTGTCAATCAACCCGATCATATTCGATCAGGTTGATTTCTGTCCGCGGCCTCAGAGCAGGCAGACAAGTTATGGAGCTTGATAAATATGCCCCATAGACTTAACCAACCATACACTACATTTAGTTATACCTTGCTACTTACTTTTACAACACGGCTAACTCAAAACCAGAGAAGAACTTGCTGAACTCCTAGGCCCTGCATTTAACAAATGGTTCACATACCTACAGCTTTTGCACTACTTCTCAACAGATGAAGATAAACACAACAACTTAGACCCTTAACACCATTTGAGACAATATGCTGCATGCCTTTCCCACACTCATTATTCCTTTTCTTAACATACAAAATACTCCTCTCACATCAAGCTCTCACATCATACATCGCAAGATGGGAAACAGAACAAGATGACCACCAACCACTAAAAACATGGTACACAAAATATAAACAGATGAACTCTTCATCCATATCTATTTCTGAAATGAATACAAAATTACAATGCAGATGGCATTATACCCCAGATAAACTAGGAAAGATGATACCTGACTACAATACTGACTGCTGGCGAGGCTGTAAACACAGAGGCACTTTCCCACAATTCTGGTGGTCATGCCCCATAGCGCAACAATACTGGTTTAACATTGGGAAATAAAAATAGATTGTAATAAATACCCCCTTCCCTTCAAAATATGGACATTCCTATTTAACTATTTTCCCCCTTTAAAATGCACACTTCAACTCCGTCTACTAGCCATCATGATAAACACTGCCAAACGCTATATCCCATATAACTGGAAGAAACTTACCCTACCCACCACACACTTTTGGAGAGACAGAGTCACTACCGTTATAGAATTAGAACAATATCACTACTCAAGACTAAAGAAACTAGATGACTACTTATCCCTTCACTTAATTTGGGACAAATATATCTATTCCCTGCTACCTCTAGACTATCATGGATAGACAAACAAAATGACCTATTTAATGGATCTGCCTGAGACATTCATGGGTTAGGGAAGTCCTTGCCCCTCTCCACCCCTTGGAGCCTCTTCTAAAACTATTGATCATCAACCATCAAAGTAAACCACTACAATGTTTTAAAATGTATCATTCAGCTGTTTGTTACTAAGATATGTTGTTGCACAGATTTTGTGTTTATTCTTTGGTTTATCTGTTTTTCCAAGTTATATAAGATTATAGAGCAACATTTATCGAATCAACAACAAACTTAACCAAATGGACCTTGAAGTAACATCCCAGGACTTTCAACTTGGGTTCTTCATATCCCAAATCACTAACCACACCATTTGGATATTGGCTACATACCTCTAATTATAATCATTGTTTGTTGTAATACAATACTTTGAAATGTATATTTACTTTATTACCATAAAGCTCTTTTAAAACAAAAACAAAAAAAAGAAAAACAACAAAAACTATTTCAGCCAAATAGGTGTTAATCGAATAACATTTACACTCTGCTGATATGTTAATCTATTTGAATAATACATAAAAAATATACTAACATTAAAGCCCGCCCCCCCCCCCCCACCAGAAACAGGATAATATCTACCTGCATGCAATAGTAGAAGCTGACCAATCACAGGTCATCTCCCACTATCTATGCACAGTGGTGATTCGTTTTGGAGACACAAATACACAGGTTGATTAAATATTATGTTCTCCCTTTACTCATCTAATGGTTGATTCAAGTTACTAAAGATTCAAAGTTTAATAAACAGTCAATGTCAGATATTTAAGAATATTGTATATATTTAGGGCTTCTTCTAGAAATGTATCCATATATACATACACACATACAAATATAAATACACACATATGTATATTATAAATAAATAGAAGGAATCACAATACTGCAGAGAACCTGAGTCAGCATAGAAGTGTTCAACAACTAGTTAAACTAATTGTAATAGAGGATACAATCCAGTTTAAGAAAAGAAAACCAATACTGCAATAGTATAGTACTAGTTAACTCTGCTGATGCGAAAGTATATTTAAATTAAAATAGTTCCATTCCATTCATACAATTAAACTTTATTAAATCAACAAGGAACTCACACACACTCAAATAACAGAGCTGAAAGAATAAAAGCACTTAAACTCTGTTGATTGCACTATGGCAATAAAGTATAAGAACCAATATTTAGAGTATCACCCAGTCCTCTGTCAAAATTTAAAGTGTTTAAATATAGACTAAGCCCTTACAATCCGAGGGCTAATTATTTGTATCATTACACTATTAAAGAACAGAGGCTGGGAAGGCTATAGTAGGTTCAATAAGGCATATTTTCAACAAGAGTAAGCAAGTTAAAAAACGAACAGGAGAGACTGAGCTACCCCTGTCGGACCCCTGATGCGCGTTTCACAAACGCTTCCTCAGAGGAAGCGTTTGTGAAACGCGCGTCAGGGGTCCGACAGGGGTAGCTCAGTCTCTCCTGTTCATTTTTTAACTTGCTTACTCTTGTTGAAAATATTGGCCAGTAGTCTTCTTATCCCAGCATCAAGTGGAAGGATAAGGAAATATCCCAGAACAAAGTAAGTTTGTTAACTCACGGTAGACAGGGTAGTCCTTCACAGCAATAATGGTAAGACAGAGAATGGTCAGAGACAAGCAAAGGCTGACAACAGAAAGGAAATCCAGCAGTTCAGCAGTTCAGGGGTAAACCAGTAGAATGGTCAGGAACAGGCAGAGGTCAGCAGCAATAAGGCAATCAGCAGTTCAGCAGTTCAGGGGTAAACCAGTAGAATGGCTAGGAACAGGCAGAGGTCAGCAGCAATAAGGCAATCAGCAGTTCAGGGGTTAAGCAATAGCGTAGTCTTGAAACAGGCACAATTCAGTAACGATAAGGCAAACAGCAGTTCAGGGGTTAAGCAATAGATTAGTCTTGAAATTGGTAGAGTTCAGTAACGATAATGCAAACAGCAGTTCAGGTAGAAAATATAAGCTCCCAGGAGCAAACAGTAACACCTATACTTTGGCAAAGTGCATAAAATGAGAGGTACTTACATAGGCGCAGGTTCGAGCCAAGAACATCAAACAGGAGAGCGGCATCAGAGGCCAGAAGCGGCATGCGGCAATTACGTCATCGCCACAACAACCACCGCTTTCATGGCTACGTGGTAGGAGAGGCAAATCTGCTGCCAAGATGGAGCAGTGTGACACAGCCCCCTTCTCAAAGGGTACCCCAGGGACCCTAACGTGGCTTGGAGGGATGAGCATAATAAGGCTTGAGCAGTGATATGGAAGACTGGGTGTATGTGCAGGGTTCTGGACAAAGCCACTCTGTAGGCAACAGGAGAAAGACTTTTAAGTGTTTTTATAAGAATTATGTGAGTAAAGTCACCATATTTGGCTTGTATTGTGAAGCAATACACACAACAAATGCAGTATCAGTGTGACTTATTTAAATTAAATATACTAGGGATGAAGCATAATAATGCTATAGGAGTAAGGGACAATAACTAAGGGATTAAAACAATGTTTAATCATCCTTAAAGGCATTCTGTGGTAGCATCACGTTACTAATAATTTGCAGTTTCATGGGAAACTCCTAACATGCCTTCTAGAAGTGTACTGTCACACAACAAACTTGTTTCTCACCCAATAAGAAAATGTGCACCCAGAGTTAGTGAAACAATATATGTGACACAATATGAGGTAATTGGTATTAAATATATAGATTTAGTCTCTATATGTAGTCATAGATCGATGATGAGTGGAAATATGTTATATTAATAAAAGGTCATAAAATGTAAACATTAAGTTTGACCCTGCAACACATTCCACATCCATCCATAGTTGTTTCGCTGTTTTTATTCATTATGGTGGTTTATGACATAGTAGCATATTAATAGCGATGTATCCATCATAATACACAATTAATATAGCAAAGGTCATTAGCCCATGAAGAATGAATAATTAAAAAATACTCCTAAAGTATGCACATAATTCTCATTCACGCACCCGCATATACATTTTTTATCCCTTCGTTATGCTACAATCAGGTACACACCATTTCCACGTAAAGGAAATAATATTGTAATCAACATGACAGATAACATATACATGCTGTGTCAAATGAAATAAGGTATTGATTGGCTAAATGAAATCGCAACACAATAGAACTACCACACATCGTGAGTTCATATACGTCATTGATAAACAAAATCCAGGATTGGAAAGTTGGAGGGCATGCACTGAGAACCACCAATGATTGGTGTAATATCGTAACTACAGGGTTCAAAAAGGAGAGGCTAGAGGCACTCGTCTTGTTAATCTATTTCCAAATTTTCACATTGAGAAAGGCTCAGACGCAAGAGCCGAAATGCGTTTGTGTGCAAACACCCTTCTTTTTTGGAGTATCAATTTTGTTTATAAATGAACCCAATCTTTTTAAACTAGAGTGCTGTTCTTAGCTGCTCCTGGCACCTGAAGTCGACGATTCCAGCTATCGGCCAGGAACACAGGGGAGCAGCTTCCAGCAATCTAGTTTTATTTGTTTGAGGGTTTCAAGTTTGGTGTTATATAGGGGGTAATTGTTGGTGGACATACTTCACCCATACCATTTTAATGGTTACCAATAAAGGTTATTTTTTAAGTAATTGCTGTATATACACACAGCACATTCACTTATCCACATATAGCTGGAGTCCCCCAGCATACTTAATAATTATTACAGACCAATAGCTGCAGTTAGCAGAATATTATACTAAGTTTCTAGGAAAGAGTGCTGATTAACCCCTTTTTTTCCCCTTCCCATTTTTCATTCTACGTGGTAGGAGAGGCAGAGCCGCTGCCAAGATGGAGCAGCGTGGCACAGCCCCCTTCTCAAAGGGTACCTCAGGGACCTTAACATGGCTTGGAGGAATGAGCAGAATGAGACCTGGAGATGTAAGGCTTGAGCAGTGATATATGGAAGACTGGGTTATGCGCAGGCTTCTGGACAAAGCCACTCTGTAGGCAACAGGAGAAAGTCTTTTAAGGCCCTTGTATGGGCCGATATACCTAGGCCCTAATTTATGACATGGTTGATGTAAATGAACATGTTGGGTAGAGACACAAATGCTTTCACCTGCTGAAAAGACACTAACAGTAGCTTGATGATGATCGCCAAACCTCTTGTATTTGGAGATAGCTGAACGTAACTTAGAGCGAATACATTGCCAATGAGTAGTGAGGTCAGAAAAGCATCGTTCTGCAGCAGGACCCCCTGTATGCTGAGCAGAAAGAGGAAAGACACAAGGTTGATAGCCTGCAGCAGCTTAAAATGGAGAATATCGTAGAGAGGAGTGTTCTTTGCCAGCTCGGCCAGAGGCAACAATTCAGACCAATTGGTATGTAGAAAATTAACGTAGGTTCTGAGATATCTCCAGATCTTGATTTATTCTCTCTGTTAGCCCATTAATTTGGGGATGGTAACCAGAGGACAAGGAAACAGTGATTCCAATCAACTTGCAAAAAGCTCTCCAAAAGGTAGAGATGAATTGAGGACCTCTGTCAGAAACAATATTAACAGGAATTCCATGAAGTCGTACCACAAGTAACAGAAAAAGGGTTGATAATTCTTGGGCAGATGACAACTTGGTCAAGGTTATGAAATGAGCAAGTCTGGAAAATCGATCCACCACAATCCAGATAATCATATGATGGTCAGAAGGAGGGAGGTCCACAACAAAATACATTGCTATGTGCGTCCAGGGTTGTTTAGGAGTAGACAACCCTTGGGGCAAGGATCAGGGAGTCTTATGAGTAGCACAAGTCTGACATGCCTTAACATAATTCTGGTAGTCAGACTTCATAGTAGGCCAAAATACATGTTGGGAAAGAAGTTTAAAGGTTCTTGTCAAACCAGGATATCATGATAGTTTGCTGTCATGAGCCTAGGATAGCACAGGAGTGCGAAGGTTCGGAGGTAAAAAGAAGATATCAGGAGCCGGAAGGGCTTCAGGAGTTTTCTAGACTGGGCAAGTTGCAGTCTTTGAAGAAGAAAGGATGAGCAAGCACACAGGATGGAGGTATGATGTGTTCGATAGTTGCTTCAGAAGAGTTGTTAGACTGAGGAAACTGACAGGAAAGAGCATCAGCCTTTTTATTCTTGGTCCCAGGAAGATAAGAGACTCTGAAGTTAAAATGAGAAAAGAACAAGGTCCACCTCTCCTGTCGATGTTATGCCATCTGTCTAAATGTATATACACCTTTAATAGGAGATATTTTCAATTACACTCACCTGTATAAAAGGCCATTACTATTTATCCCCTGTGCTTGGTAATTTTTTAACTACAAGAGTTTCCCAGCCTAACAGCATCCTACTGATGGTTATTAATAACCTGAACTCTGCATTGCTTATAACTTTCAGTTATTCTCCTAGATTGTTTTACTTCCGCTTATCGCTGTAAAAATACTTCCTCAGAGTGTAACTGCCTTTCAGCGTTCTGGCTGATCTGCGGTGACATCACACGCCAACCTCCGATCACACGCTGTGTGCTTCCGGACTGCCAGCTGCATCTCAACTTCGTCCCGACCTCAGAAGTGTTCTACCACATCACACGCTGTGTCCTTCAGACTGCCAGCTATATGCCTTCCTAGGCGGACCTCAGAAGTGCTTACAGCATCACTAAGTGGTAATTAACCAGTCCTGTTACGCTCTTTCTGTAAGCTGTCTTTTCATCTTTATTTTTTCTCTGCTAGCTTTAGTCTATTACATATTATTTGGTTAACCTTTGCTTCCTGCATAATTGTGCTCATTTGCGCCTAGATTTAGAGTTTTGCGGCCAAAGGGGTGCGTTAGCTACGCATGCTTTTTTCTGGCTGCACCTTTTAAATACCGCTGGTATTTAGAGTTCACAGAAGGGCTACGTTAGGCTCCAAAAAAGGAGCGTATAGCATATTTACCACCACTTCAACTCTCGATACCAGCGGTGCTTACGGACGCGGCCAGCTTCAAAAACGTGCTCGTGCACGATTCCCCCATAGAAAACAATGGGGCTGTTTGAGCTGAAAAAAAACCTAACACCTGCAAAAAAGCCGCATTCAGCTCCTAACGCAGCCCCATTGTTTTCTATGGGGAAACACTTCCTACGTCTGCACCTAACACCCTAACATGTACCCCGAGTCTAAACACCCCTAACCTTACACTTATTAACCTCTAATCTGCTGTCCCCGCTATCGCTGACACCTGCATATTTTTTTTAACCCCTAATCTGCCGCTCCGTAAACCACCGCTACTTACATTATCCCTATGTACCCCTAATCTGCTGCCCCTAACACCGCCGACCCCTATATTATATTAATTATCCCCTAATCTGCCCCCCACAACGTCGCCTCCACCTGCCTACACTTATTAACCCCTAATCTGCCGAGCGGACCGCGCCACTATTATAATAAAGTTATTAACCCCTAATCCGCCTCACTCCCGCCTCAATAACCCTATAATAAATAGTATTAACCCCTAATCTGCCCTCCCTAACATCGCCGACACCTAACTTCAAACATTAACCCATAATCTGCCGACTGGAGCTCACCGCTATTCTAATAAATGTATTAACCCCTAAAACTAATTCTAACCCTAACCCTAACACCCCCCTAAGTTAAATATAATTTTTATCTAACAAAATAAATTAACTATTATTAAATAACTTATTCCTATTTAAAGCTAAATACTTACCTGTAAAATAAACCCTAATATAGCTACAATATAAATTATAATTATATTATAGCTATTTTAGGATTTATATTTATTTTACAGGTAACTTTGTATTTAGTCTAACCAGGTACAATAGCTATTAAATAGTTAAGAACTATTTAATAGCTAAAATAGTTAAAATAATTACAAAATTACATGTAAAATAAATCCTAACCTAAGTTACAATTAAACCTTACACTACACGATCAATAAATTAATTAAATAAAATACCTACAATTATCTACAATTAAACCTAACACTACACTATCAATAAATTAATTAAATACAATATCTACAAATAAATACAATGAAATAAACTAACTAAAGTACAATAAATAAAAAAGAACTAAGTTACAAAAAATAAAAAAATATTTACAAACATTAGAAAAATATTGCAACAATTTTAAACTAATTACACCTACTCTAAGCCCCCTAATAAAATTACAAAGCCCCCCAAAATAAAAAAATGCCCTACCCTATTCTAAATTAAAAAAGTTCAAAGCTCTTTTACCTTACCAGCCCTGAACAGGGCCCTTTGCGGGGCATGCCCCAAAGAATTCAGCTCTTTTGCCTGTAAAAAAAACACATACAATACCCCCCCAACATTACAACCCACCACCCACATACCCCTAATCTAACCCAAACCCCCCTTAAATAAACCTAACACTAAGCCCCTGAAGATCTTCCTACCTTATCTTCACCTTGCCGGGTATCACACCGATCCGTCCTGGCTCCGATGTCTTGATCCAAGCCCAAGCGGGGGGAACAGCCAATAGAATGTGAGCTCAATCTGATTGGCTGATCGGATCAGCCAATCGGATTGAACTTGATTCTGATTGGCTGATTCCATCAGCCAATCAGAATTTTCCTACCTTAATTCTGATTGGCTGATAGAATCCTATCAGCCAATCGGAATTCGAGGGACGCCATCTTGGATGACGTCCCTTAAAGGAACCGTCATTCGTCGGGAAGTCGTCGGTGAAGATGGATGCTCCGTGTCGGCGGGATGAACATGGATCCAGAAGAAAGAAGATTGAAGATGCCGTTGGTAGAAGACTTCAGCCGGATCATGGACCTCTTCAGCTCCCGCTTGGATGAAGACTTCAGCCGGATCATGGACATCTTCAGCCCCCCGCTTGGGCTTGGATCAAGACATCGGAGCCAGGACGGATCAGTGTGATACCCGGGGAGGTGAAGATAAGGTAGGAAGATCTTCAGGGGCTTAGTGTTAGGTTTATTTAAGGGGGGTTTGGGTTAGATTAGGGGTATGTGGGTGGTGGGTTGTAATGTTGGGAGGGGGGTATTGTATGTGTTTTTTTTACAGGCAAAAGAGCTGAATTATTTGGGGCATGCCCCGCAAAGGCCCCTGTTCAGGGCTGGTAAGGTAAAAGAGCTTTGAACTTTTTTAATTTAGAATAGGGTAGGGCATTTTTTTATTTTGGGGGGCTTTGTTATTTTATTAGGGGGCTTAGAGTAGGTGTAATTAGTTTAAAATTGTTGTAATATTTTTTCTAATGTTTGTAAATATTTTTTTATTTTTTTGTACTTTAGTTAGTTTATTTATTTGTATTTATTTGTAGGTATTGTATTTAATTAATTTATTGATAGTGTAGTGTTAGGTTTAATTGTAGATAATTGCAGGTATTTTATTTAATTATTTTAACTATTTTAGCTATTAAATAGTTCTTAACTATTTAATAGCTATTGTACCTGGTTAGAATAAATACAAAGTTACCTGTAAAATAAATATAAATCCTAAAATAGCAATAATATAATTATAATTTATATTGTAGCTATATTAGGGTTTATTTTACAGGTAAGTATTTAGCTTTAAATAGGAATAATTTATTTAATAAGAGTTAATTTATTTCGTTAGATTTAAATTTTATTTAACTTAGGGGGGTGTTAGGGTTAGGGTTAGACTAAGCTTTAGGGGTTAATCCATTTTTAACAGTAGCGGCGAGATTCGGTCGGCAGATTAGGGGTGAATAATTGAAGTTAGGTGTCGGCGATGTTAGGGAGGGCAGATTAGGGGTTAATACTATTTATTATAGGGTTATTGAGGCGGGAGTGAGGCAGATTAGGGGTTAATAACTTTATTATAGTAGCGGTGCGGTCCGCTCGGCAGATTAGGGGTTAATAAGTGTAGGCAGGTGGAGGCGACGTTGAGGGGGGCAGATTTGGGGTTAATAAATATAATAAAGGGGTCGGCGGTGTTAGGGGCAGCAGATTAGGGGTACATAAGGATAACGTAGGTGGCGGCGCTTTGCGGTCGGCAGATTAGGGGTTAATTATTGTAGGTAGCTGGCGGCGACGTTGTGGGGGGCAGGTTAGGGGTTAATAAATATAATATAGGGGTCGGCGGTGTTAGGGGCAGCAGATTAGGGGTACATAAGTATAACGTAGGTGGCGGTCGGCAGATTAGGGGTTAAAAAAATTTAATCGAGTGGCGACGATGTGGGGGGACCTCGGTTTAGGGGTACATAGGTAGTTTATGGGTGTTAGTGTACTATAGAGCACAGTAGTTAAGAGCTTTATAAACCTTCGTTAGCCCAGAAAGCTCTTAACTACTGACTTTTTTCTGCGGCTGGAGTTTTGTCGTTAGATTTCTAACGCTCACTTCAGCCACGACTCTAAATACCGGCGTTAGAAAGATCCCATTGAAAAGATAGGATACGCAAATGACGTAAGGGGATCTGCGGTATGGAAAAGTTGCGGCTGGAAAGTGAGCGTTAGACCCTTTCCTGACTGACTCCAAATACCGGCGGTAGCCCAAAACCAGCGTTAGGAGCCTCTAACGCTGGTTTTGACGGCTACCGCCCAATTCTAAATCTAGGCCTTGGTTCCTTAGCCTATCTCACTGTTGTGCACCTTCCCATCTCTTGTGGCAGCTATAGTGATTATATGTACACTGAACCATAAATTACTCATAGCTAGAACTTTGCTTTTGTTGTGAAATCCTGAGTTTTGTCACGTTTATTTTAACATCTTGTTTTGCAACAAGCAAGGGTCCTGCTGCACCTTACTATTACCTAAAGACCTGTAGTTCAGGGCAATATTACTTTAGTACACTTTAATCCTCTCTGAATACTTATATATATCTGCAGTTGTGGTTGACTTGAAAATTCTAAATATCTATATATCTTTTAGGATAAGCAAATCCTTATAGTCGAGGATTGAGTAATCAGAAAAAAGGCTACAGGGTGCAACTTGGAGATTAAAGGGTCCCTTTATGTTAAGACTGCACCAGCTCCTATCACAAAGGCATCAACCTCTAGAGTTAACTGTAGGTCAGGATAAGGATGGTGGAGCACAGGAGCAGAACAAAATACCTTTTTCAGATGAGCGAAAGTGTCCTCAGCTACTGGAGGCCAATTCTTGCAGTCTCTGTTTCTTTTAGTTAGCTCAGTGAGTGGAGCAATGATTTGGGAGAAGTTATTTATAAACTTTCTGTAGTTCCTGTAATGAGGTGGGTTGAGGCCATTCCAGAACTGTTGTTAGCTTTGTAGGATCCATGGCAAAACCCTCCTTTGAGATGAGATATCCAAGGAACTGGATCTGGACTTGATCAAACTCACATTTCTCCAGCTAGACTACCAGATAATTGTTTCTGAGGTGAAAAAGTACTTGTAGTACATGTTCATGATGCTCCTCAAGAGTGGTAGAGTATATGAGGATGTCAGGTCTCGGAAGACATCATTGACGAATGCTTGAAAGACAGAAGGGACATTGCACAAAAAGGCATTACGAGGTATTCGTAATGCTCTGATCTCGTGTTGAAGGTAGTCTTCCACTCATGTCCTGGGAAGATACAAAGGAGATTGTACGCCCCACGTAGATCCAATTTTGTAAAGTAGCAAGCATTTTGGAGCGAATTATATAATTCAGTGATCAAAGGAATAGGATAATGGTTCTTAATAGCAATGTTGTTTAGGGCTCTGTAGTCGAATCAGGGTCTCAGACCACCATCCTTTTTACTGACAAAAAAGAAACTAGCACCGGCAGGAGAGGAGGAAGGGCGAATAAAGCCTTTAGCTAGGTTCTCTTGGATATATTCCTCCATGGCCTTGGTTTCAGCTTTGGAGAGCAGCTAAGTCCTCCATTTAGGAAGTGGGGCTCCAGGAAAGAGGTCAATTTTGCAGTCGTAAGGACGGTGAGGTGGCAGAACATCAGCTGCTTTCTTTTGAAACACATCCATAAATTCTGCATATACTGAGGGAAGATTAGAAGGGGTCAGGAGTCTGGCTATAGGGATGTGATGCAGCGGATTAATCTTATCCAGGCAGGAGTGAAAACCAGATTTACCCCAGGAGGTCAACTGTCCTTCAGTCCAGTCAAATTGAGTATTGTGTTTATGTAGCCAAGAAAGACCAAGGATTACTGGTTGTTCAGGAGAATGGATGACATTGAACTGCAACTGGTCGGTATGTAGGACTCCCACAGTCATGGTTAGGGTTGCTGATTCGAAATGGATCAAAGTGGTTATTTTAAGACATTGTTTTTTCTGAAGAAGAGGCAACCCTGCATGAATCATGAAACAGCGATCTAGGATATTTCCAGCTGCCCCTGAATCAATATAAGTTTGATCATGGACAGAATTCTAAAGAAAGGTAAGGGTAACAGGTACCAGGATCCAAGAAGAGTGAGGGGAATTAGTAGCGGCCAGGCTTAGAGGTACTGCACTTTTATCCTCTAAGCGTTGGCTTTTCCCGGCAGTATATCTCAATTCTTGAGTTGGTATGAATTTTAACCACAATAGAAACACAGTCTTAATCTCCTTCTTTTCTGTCTTTCAGATTCAGAGGGCTTAAGGGAAGAGAGATTCATGGGTTCGTCTTCAAAGGTAATTGGATGTGCTGAAGAAGTAGAGGACAGTCAAGTGACTATATGGGTAGGAGGGAAGGATTCTGCTAGTTCTCTCTCTCTCAGCTTGTCTCTCCTGAAAGCAAGGATCCAGACTGATGCAAAGTGTTATAAATTCATCTAGGGAAGATGGAACATCGCGATAAGTGAGCTCATCCTTGATACGCTCATGCAGGCCCCTCTTGAAGGTTGCTTTGAGAGCACTGCCATCCCAACTGGTCTCAAGTACCAAGGTGCGAAACTCAAGGACGTATTGTGCCACAGATCCATTGCTCTGGCAGAGATCTATGAGAGAGTATTCTGCAGCAGAAGTGCGACCAGAGGTCCCAAATACAGAAGATAATGCTGAAATGAAGGTATCTGCATTGTTCAGGAGCTGAGTACTCTGTTCCTAAAGGGGAGAGACCCAGGCTAGGGCCTTGTATTTCAATAAAGAAATGATAAAAGTGACCTTTGACTGATGAGACTGGAAGGTGTGAGGGTCAATACAAAAATGCAGCCTGCACTGGTTCAAAAAACCCTACAGTTGGTAGTACCATCATACATAAAACAGGGAAGGAGGTTGCTGCACTAGCAGCAGGGACCGGCTGTGTGTCAACAGGAGCAGCGTTTTATTCTGCAACATGTGAGGTGAGCATAGAGGTTATAGCTTCTATTTTAGAATACCGGTGAGGTAGCTCAGTTGGTAAATGCCCTGACTACAAAAAAGCATGTTTAAAAGATCCAAGGTCACAGGTTCAAATCCCGGCAGGGCCGACTCAGCCCTTCATCCTTCCGAGGTCGATAAAATGAGTACCATTAAATTGGGTAGTAATAACAACTATTACTATTCAGCTGCCGATTTGGTTAATTCCGAGAGCGAGCCCTGAAAAAGCGCTTTGAGTCCCACTGGGAGAAAGGCGCTATATAAATACTAGTTATTATTATAATACAAATTCTGTAAGTGTATGGCATGGGTTCCCAGGGTCTGTCCCTGAAGAGAGACTGCTCTTGCTACCTCAATTGGGTCCAGTTCCCAAGTATAATGTAATGCTTGTGGGATATTTCCCTATCAGACCAAACTTGGCCAGTAGTCTTTTTATCCCGGCGTCAAATGGAAGGATAAGGAAATATCCCAGAGCAAAGTGAGTTTAAGAAATTAGGTAAGCAGTACAAAATCGGTCAAGCAGTGTTGGTTCATTCCATTCGGTATCTGCAGCCAAATGTCAAAATGCTGCTATGTACTCCTCCACAAGCTTTTTTCCAGGTCTCAAATTACTTAGAGACCCCCCCCCCCCATGCAATAGTTGTAATGCTTGTGGGATATTTCCCTATCAGACCAAACTTGGTCAGTAGTCTTCTTATTTCAGCATCAAGTGGCAGGATAAAAAAATATCCCAGAACAAAGTAAGTTTAAGAAATTAGGTAAGCAGTACTCACGGTAGACAGGATAGTTCATGGCAATAAGGGTAAGACAGAGAATGGTCAGAGACAAGCAAAGACCGGCAACAGAAAGGAAGTTCTGCAGAAGTTCAGGGGTAAACCAGTAGAATTGTCAGGAACAGGCAGAGGTCAGCAGCAATAAGGCAATCAGCAGTTCAGGTGTAAAGCAGTAGAATAGTTAGAAACAGGCAGAGGTCAGCAACAATAAAGCAATCAGCAGTTATGGGGTTAAGCAATAGAGTAGTCTTGAAACAGGCAGAGTTCAGTAGCGATAAGGCAAACAGCAGTTCAGGGGTTAAGCAATAGAGTTGTCTTGAAATAGGCAGAGTTCAGTAACGATAATGCAAACAGCAGTTCAGGTAGAAAATATAAGCACCCAGGAGCACACACAGTAACACTAATACTTGGGAAAAGTGCATAAAGTGAGAGGTACTTACATAGGCGCATGTTCGCGCCATGAACATCAAACAGGAGAGCGGCATCAGATGCCAGAAGCGGCATGCAGCAATTACGTCATCGCCACAACAACCGCCGCAACCATGGCAATGGCCGTGGTAGGTGAGGCAGAGCCGCTGCCAAGACGGAGCGGCGTGACAATAGTATTTCTACTATTTTTTCAACATACATAGGGATAGATTTACTAATCCATAGACGTACACGGACAGACATCTCCTTCCCCTAGTGTGCAACTCCCCCCCCTGCTAGTGAGCTGTCAATCTTCCCGGTCAAAGAAGTATGGGGGGGATTAAAACATGGCACTTTATAGCTGCCTCTTAACTCTCACACACAAACCTTGGTCACAATGAAACCTTTCAGGCAAATGTATGTTTGGTTCAGGTGTATTAGCATCGACACCCCTAGGAGTTCTGCAGCAGGGTAGTTGGGGTTGCACTTGCATATTATCAAGACACTGATATAATATTTTCTGATGATTATGCAACTCTTGCATGTTAATAGTCATAGTTGCTAATTGCTGAGACAAAGGGGTAGATTTACTAAAGGCAATTTTTTTTTCATGACTCTATCTTTATTTAAAAAGCAGGAATGTAAAGCATAGGAGCAGGCCCTGTTAAGGTTCAGCACCTTGGATAGTGCTTGCTTATTGGTGGCTACATTAAGCCACCAATAAGTAAGCATCACCCATGTTATGAACCAAAAATGGGTCGGCTCCTAAGCTTTACATTCCTGCTTTTTAAATAAAGATAGCAAGAACACAGAACAATTGACAATAGGAGTAAATTAGAAAGTTGCTGATTCATGAAATAAAAAAATGGGTTTAGTATCCCTTTAAGTGGAAAATATTTACTTCTAACTATATGTAATACAAGCGCACATATGCTCGCTATATACTTTCCCACAAGCACAATTTACGCTCAAAATCTTGCACAAAATACTGCTCCACTTGTAATTTAGGCCTCTGTTACAGCTACCCATGCATGATTTTTCTTGCCATGCTGACGGATTTTAGGGAATTGGGCCCTTTAAGAGAAAGTACAAACAACACTGAAAATAGTTTGTTACAAAGTGAATTTAAAGTTAATGTAGGTACTATAAATAATTCCTTAATATTTCCAGTAAAAATAATACATTTCCTAATCAATTATAGATACCAGAAGACAAAATCTATTCCAAACCATGAATGAGTTTATGTACATAATATAAATTGATACAGTCTAATCCAATAAATGAATGTTAAGTGTCTCTTTTAAAAGATGTATTTTAGAACACAAACTAGATTTACCCAGCTTTCTACAAAGAGTACTGTATTATGTTGATACAATTATTTTTATCTTCTCAGACTAATTTTGAATAAGTGGTAGGTTCTTTGAACATGCATGCATTATAATTTACTTTTTGTTCAAAAAATGCCAAAGACAAGACAAGACTTTCTTTAATATTGTTATCATTGTATTACATAACAATTTAAGGAAGCTTTCAGGCATATCCCTAAGACAGTGCCAGCACGTCTGTCCAAGAATCATACAGATCAATCAAGATTTGGTCCATTGATTCATAAATAGAAGGAAATGTTCTAGCAGGCATTTATGTCCAGTACATAAAAACCTGCCTATTTCTTTTTGACATTATTACTTATGATAAAAGTTCTCACTCAGACCTATCTACAATATTCAATCAAACCTGACAGATATCCAAGGATGCATTGTGATATGCAACAGGGCATTTTAAATATTTTTATTCTCAGTCAGTTTGAATTTCTTTAAAAATAAGAATACATTCCTTGAAAAGATATCTATCATTTTGTTTTAAGGTATCATGTCAGTAGGAACATTTTGGATAGCTAGTGAGTAAGTGGTCAAATGTAAAAAATAAAATAAAAATAAAGATATATAGATATATATATATATATATATATATATATATATATTCCTGTGAATATAAAATGATAAAAAGTAAGTAGAATCTAAACTACTTTACCAGGATATTACACTGATTTTCATGTGTTTTACATATATATATATATATATATATATATATATATATATATATATATATATATATATATATATATATATATATATAAAGTAGTAAGCTAATAAACAGACTTCTAAGATGTATTCACAGTCAAAAATAATTTTATTATATTTACCTCTGATGTTTTCCCAGGAGTATGAAACAAATAAAAACAAAACAATAACATAAATAACTGAACACATAATAAAAAAGTACTTCTGTTAAAAAAAAAAATCATTGTGGTCTTCCAACAATAAGAATGAAAACACAGCTGAATGTTTCAGCATTGCACCAGCAGCTCTTGTGACCATGCAAGGGCAATGGCAGACTGGACTGAGGCAGTTAAAAATGAAGTTATGACATCATCATTCTGGGACTGCAACTTGTCTCTCTCTGATGATGTTTTCCAGTTTGGCCATAAGAGGGAACCTGGGTATAGTGAGCAGTGTTACACACTTTACTTCAGGCAATGAGAAAACACAGGTGAGTCTGAAATGGCAGCCATGACAGAAAGCTGCAAACAATTAGCGAAGTTAGTGTGAAACCCTGAAAGTCACATGCATTTAGAAATCTTAGTATACTTTTCCATTAATGGAGCACCACTCTCATACAATAGAGTTTTGTTCTGTTATTGTCAAAGTACTGTAAAAGCTGAAACTTTCCTATCTCCACTCTTTTTGTTGTCTCCGCCTGGGGGATTTATGTTGAAATATTTCTTTATTATTAGGATCCCAGGATTTAATATACAACAAACATCCTTAACCACGGAAGTGGCTACAAACATCAATATCAAATCACGTTACCCATCAGCCCCACCTCCCATTCCCTGAGATCCCTTTTACTTTATTAAATAAAATTCCAAAACAATAACAAAACACTGTTCTGGACTCAACCATTTTTCCAGAACTAACAAAATTTATCTGTGGCACTAATTGACTGGCACTTTTACTACTTCAACTCCTGTCTCGTCTCATCTCTCCTCACAAAGCTACCAACCTATATCTAGTGAGACTAGACTCTCTGATAGGGGTAATTCTCTAGAGATCGAATACCTATTATTCTTGCCGCTCCATACTCCCCACCCTCTGCTCTATCTTCTCGCTCTATACATGATCCAGTAGAACCAAATGTTTGTGAAGTGTTCTCTGGTCCCCTGTGCATTGGCCGCTATCTCTGACATAACATATATGTGTGTAATCTTATCCAACACCTCTGACCATTGTGGCACCCCCATTTTCCAGTGTCTGGTGATGCAGACCCTAGTAGCAGTGCACACTGTCTGAATAAAGGTATTAATTACTTTATTGTATGGTCTTAGTCTGCTATTAAGAAGCGCATGAGCCACCGTCAGGTTTACTGAGTCTCCCAGTACTTCCCCCAAGAGAACCTCTAGCTGTTCCCAAGTTGACCTAATCACTGGGCACTCCCACCACATGTGCAAATATGTCCCTTTGGCCCCGCATCCCCTGTAGCAATGATCCGAGCCATCTGGGGTAAAGTGTCTTGTTCTATCTGGGGTGAGATACCACCTAAAGGCTGTCTTAACACAATTTTCCAGAAGGTCAGCACTAATTAACCCCTTGCTCGAGTTGAATAAAATCATATCCCACTGAGACCTCGAAAGATCCAATCCCGTGTCCTGCTCCTATTCGGTTACAATAGACGACCGGTTTTGAGATTTAGCTCCCTGGAGGGCTAGATATAATGATGAGATCCCTTTTTTCGATCTCAGTCGCGAAATACATATATGTTCTAGTGTAGTAGGAGTCTGTGTGGTCCCCAGGGAGCAGTATTTCTGAAGGGTCGAGGAGATTTGTATTTAGAGAAACCAGTGCAATTTAAGAGGATGAATACTGTCCTAAATCTGAGAATACATCTGTATGCGGTTACCTTCCAGGAAGTCGGCTACTCTATAAAGTCCCTTATTCTGCCACTTTCCTATCCACGCTTGTAGGTCTGGATGCAGTAGCAGGTTTAGTGGCCTAGCCCTAGAATTCCTATGTATCAAAGCTAAAGACCCCGTTAGCAATTTCCACCCCCTAACTGTGTCTGCCCTGGCCTGAGTCGTAAAGGTGGGACCCTCAGTCATGTGTCCTGTCGATCAGGTTTGGGAGGCCTACCCCTCCCAATTGTCTATGCCTGGTTAGTATATCTGATGCTATCCTACCCCGTCTCTCCCCCCTCAGATAGTTGGTCAACGCCTGGGGGATTTAAAGGTGGGGGGGGAGTGTCAATCCATGAGTTTCACTTGCGGTGCACCAATGCTCTAGCATCCACCCCAAGGGAAACTTTTGGATTGACACTTAACACCCCTTGAATCCCCTATAGTTATTAAGAAATAGTTAATAGTGATTAGTTTAGATTTGCAAATAGTTAATAAGAAATACTTTATAGTTATATGGTTAGATTTGTAAATAGTTAAAGGGACAATCTAGTCAGAATTAAACTTTCATGATTAAGATAGGGCATGTAATTATAAACAACTTTCCTATTTACTGTTATCATCATTTTCGCATTGTACTCTTGGTATTCTTTGTTGAAAGCTAAACCTAGGTAGGGTCATATGTTAATTTCTAAGCCCTTGAAGGCCAACTTATCTAAATGCATTTTGACAATTTTTCACAGCTAAAGGTCGTTAGATCACATGTGCGTGATCACATATGGATAACATTGTGCTAATGCCCGTCGAGTTACCGTGGAGTTACCTAGCAGTCAGCACTGATTGGTTAAAATACAAGTCTGTTAGAAGAACTGAAATAAGGGGACAGTCTGCAGAGGTTTACACACAAGGTAATCACAGAGGTAAAAAGGATTTTAATATAACAGTGTTGGTTATGCAAAACTGGGTAATGAAAGGGATTATCTATCTTTTTAAACAATAAAAATTCTGCAGTAGACTGTCCCTTTTATAGCACATAGTTAATAAGTAGAAGGATATAGTTGTTAATAGTTAATACTTTAGATCCTTTGTTTCTTCTTTCTTCTCAAATACATTTTCAAGTGTTACCAAAAATTCCCATTCACAAATAAAAATATATACGTCTATGGCCCCTATTTATCAAGCCGTCAACCGCAAATCCGCTGGAATTCCGCAGCATAATTGTGGAGAGCTTAATTCGACCTAGTTATCAAAGCCTACAGACCGGCAAAAGTTTAAATCTGTGACGTAACATACGATCCGACGTAACATACGATCCACCGGTTTCAATCCGACACAGATCGATGCTTACGTCATTACAGATGTTCTGAATACACATTCGGATCTATTTGACACTATTTCAAAATAATCAAATAGTTAACCAGTATGCTTGCGGCTATTCTGGCCCAGCGTACCTGGCTTTCAATCCGCCACCCTGGAGGTCACGGATGCCATAGGAATCAATGGGAGTCTGAAAGCAGCGAAAGCTTATGTTCGATGCTGCCAGATATCCCATTGATTTCTAAGGTAGAAAACCATTTACATTTACACCTAACTCCCTAACATAAACCCCAAGTCTAAACACCCCTAATCTGCCGCCCGACCCCGCCGCAACTAAATAAATTTATTAACCCCTATTCCGCTCCTCCAGGACCCCGCCGCCACCTACATAATGTTATTAACCCCTATCCCGCAGCTCCTGGACCCCACCGCAACTAAATAAAAGTATTAACCCCTAAACCCCTGGCCTCCCACATCACTACTACTAACTAAACATATTAACCCCTAAACTGCCAGCCCCACATCGCCATAAACTAAATTAAGCAATTAACCCCTAAACCTAACAACCCGCTAACTTTACATTAAAATTACAACATCCCGCTCTTAAAATAAATTTAAACTTACCTGTAGAATTAAATTAAACTATATTAAACTATTAATTAACCTACCCTAACTATTATACTACAATTACATTAAAAGCACTGCTATTACAGGTTTTCATAAAACCGGCGTTAGCAGGATATATTGCAGCGTTGAGCAAAATTGAGCTCCATACCGCACTCAAATACCAGCGCTGCTTTGAGCTGGTTTTACGTGCTCGTGCACGATTTCCCCATAGACATCAATGGGGAGAGCCGGCTAGAAAAAACGCCTAACACCTGCAATAAAGGAGCGTAAAGCTCCGTAACGCAGCCCCATTGATTCCTATGGGGAAATAAAAGTTATGTTTACACCTAACACCCTAACATAAACCCTGTGTCTAAACACCCCAATCTGCCGCCCCCAACATCGCCGACACCTAAATTACACTTATTAACAGGTTCAAGGATTAGCAGCACTCTAGAAGCTAGAGTAAAAACACAGTCTTTATTCTTGCAAATTTAAAAACGAAAAAAAAAATACACAAAAAATGGTGCAGTACAGCACAGCACAGCACATCAGCAAAAAGGTTTACAAAGAAGGGGAGCGAGGTCCTGACATGTTTCGTGCTATTCAGCACTTAATCATAGGATGATTCCCCACCTGTGTAATGCTCCATTTAACTGGTTTTCAACCAATCAGAATTTTCAAAGATATACACACCCTCAAAGCAGAGAGAGCTAGTATAAATGGTGCATTACAGAGGAAAACAAGAATAATGAAACAAAAAATAACATAACCATGATAAAAAAGAACACTATAGATATAAAAACAATGATAAATAGAATGAAAAAACATTGTTGTTAATTACTATTATTACACCTTAAATATATTTTCAAATTTGATAAGTTTATAACTCTTCATAGATAAATATTTAATTATTTATTTTCACATACTTTAATGCATAGTGTGTGTCAATAATAGGTACTTGGTTTACACAATTCTGCAACTAGCCTCATATTCAATTAATTCATATTTATCATATTTAGACTTAAAATATCTATAAATACCATACTCATAACAATTAATGGTATGATGTGCATCACAACTATCTTTCTGTAGATCACAACGACAGATGTCTTAAATCACAGATGTTTCAAAAACACAACCATTAATCATTAAATAAAATATGAAAGCAGATAATAATATTATGAAACCTCTGATCATGGGATAAGAACAAACAAAAAGGTAATACGATATCACTAATACCTCAATAACATGTTAATGTGAAAACATATACAATAAATGCAAGTATTAGATATACACTTACACAGGCTACTCTACCAAAGGGCATTACAGCAAAATAGCACCAGAAGATCCATAGTCAAGGAAATAAGTTTTTATAAATATATATTTTCCTAGACTAGCTTAGGAATCAACAAAAAAACTAATGTCCCATTCTTTATTGAGGCCATGTGGTGTCCTAGTATTGAGCTTCCATATCCAATAAAGCTCTTTTTTGGAAAGGATAGAATAAATATTACCTCCTCGAATGGGTCTTTTGGCTACATCAATTACTTTAACTGTAAACTTAGATTGATCTGTAAAATGTATGCCATTAAAGTGTCTTGCTACACTAGAATCTTTATTATAGTTTTTTTATGTCTCTTTTATGTTCCCCTATTCTAGACCTGAGGGCACGTGAAGTTTGACCAACGTACTGTTCTGAACATAAAGAGCATTCTATGAGATAAACTACAAATGTAGTGCCACAGTTGGCATAATGATCAATCTTAAAATTACCTTTGGTTGAGTAACTATTGAAGTCTATTCCCATAGAAATATGCTGGCAGGTGTGACAGTTCCTTGACAAGCATTTAAAAGTCCCTTTCTTATTAAGCCATTGCACACTTTTATCTCTGACATTATCATTAACCATACTGGGGGAAAGTTTTTTGCCTAATGTAGGTGCCTTTTCTCCTGTTAAGTGTGATCAGTCCACGGGTCATCATTACTTCTGGGATATTGCTCCTCCCCAACAGGAAGTGCAAGAGGATTCACCCAGCAGAGCTGCCATATAGCTCCTCCCCTCTACGTCACCTCCAGTCATTCTCTTGCACCCAACGACTAGATAGGATGTGTGAGAGGACTATGGTGATTATACTTAGTTTTATACCTTCAATCAAAAGTTTGTTCTTTTATAATAGCACCGGAGTGTGTTATTCCTTCTCTGGTAGAATTTGAAGAAGAATCTACCTGAGTTTTTACTATGATTTTAGCCGGCGTAGTTAAGATCATATTGCTGTTTCTCGGCCATCTGAGGAGAGGTAAACTTCAGATCAGGGGACAGCGGGCAGATTAATCTGCAAAGAGGTATGTAGCAGCTTATTATTTTCTGACAATGGAATTGATGAGAAAATTCTGCCATACCGATATAATGTAAACTCAGCCTTAAATGCAGTAGCAGCAACTGGTATCAGGCTGTCATGTATGTATATTTTACACTTCAGTATTCTGGGGAATGGCACTTCACTGGAATTATACTGTGTGCATAAGACTTTAGCCTAATTTGCAGGGACTAGCAACAGGCTTTTTAATAACACTTAATTTATGTTAAACGTTTTTTGCTGGCATGTAAAATCGTTTCATTTCTGAGGTACTGGGTGAATAAAATATTTTGGGCACTATTTTTTTCCACTTGGCAGTTGTTTTATTTAATTTATGACAGTTTACTGATCTCTCTCACTGTTGTGTGTGAGGGGGAGGGGCCGTTTTTGGCGCTTTTGCTACGCATCAAAAAATTCAGTCAGAAGCTCACTGTACTTCCTGCATGATCCGGTTCATCTCTACAGAACTCAGGGGTCTTCAAAACTTGTTTTGAGGGAGGTAATCACTCACAGCAGAGCTGTGAGATTGTAGTTGACTGTGATAAAAAACGTTTATTTCTGTAACCTTTTTTTCTGCTATCAGGGTTAGTTATCCTTTGCTAATGGGAACAAGCCTTTGCTAAAATTGTGTTTTTTACAAAGATTTGATGCTATAACCAAATAAAGAAAGAGGCGTTTCTACGCTGCGTACAAGAGCTTTTATTAATGGGAGTAATCCATCCAGTTCCACGGTCGGAACAGGGACAAGGGTTTTACTCAAATCTGTTTGTGGTTCCCAAAAAAGAGGGAACTTTCAGGCCAATCCTGGATTTAAAGATCCTAAACAAATTCCTAAGAGTTCCATCGTTCAAAATGGAGACTATTCGGACAATTTTACCCATGATCCAAAAGGGTCAGTACATGACCACAGTGGATTTAAAAGATGCTTACCTTCACATACCGATCCACAAAGATCATTACCGGTATCTAAGGTTTGCCTTTCTAGACAGGCATTACCAGTTTGTAGCTCTTCCATTCGGATTGGCTACGGCTCCAAGAATCTTCACAAAGGTTCTGGGTGCTCTTCTGGCGGTACTAAGACCGCGAGGAATTTCGGTAGCTCCGTACCTAGACGACATTCTGATACAAGCTTCAAGCTTTCAAACTGCCAAGTCTCATACAGAGTTAGTACTGGCATTTCTAAGGTCGCATGGATGGAAGGTGAACGAAAAGAAGAGTTCTCTCTTTCCACTCACAAGAGTTCCCTTCCTGGGGACTCTTATAGATCCTGTAGAAATGAAAATTTACCTGACAGAAGACAGGTTAACAAAACTTCAAAGTGCATGCCGTGTCCTTCATTCCATTCAACACCCGTCAGTGGCTCAATGCATGGAGGTAATCGGCTTAATGGTAGCGGCAATGGACATAGTACCCTTCGCACGCCTACACCTCAGACCGCTGCAATTGTGCATGCTAAGTCAGTGGAATGGGGATTACTCAGACTTGTCCCCTTCTCTGAATCTGGATCAAGAGACCAGAAATTCTCTTCTATGGTGGCTTTCTCGGCCACATCTGTCCAGGGGGATGCCATTCAGCAGGCCAGACTGGACAATTGTAACAACAGACGCCAGCCTACTAGGTTGGGGCACCGTCTGGAATTCTCTGAAGGCTCAGGGACAATGGAATCAGGAGGAGAGTCTCCTACCAATAAACATTCTGGAATTGAGAGCAGTTCTCAATGCCCTTCTGGCTTGGCCCCAGTTGACAACTCGGGGGTTCATCAGGTTTCAGTCGGACAACATCACGACTGTAGCCTACATCAACCATCAGGGAGGGACAAGAAGCTCCCTAGCAATGATGGAAGTATCAAAGATAATTCGCTGGGCAGAGTCTCACTCTTGCCACCTGTCAGCAATCCACATCCCGGGAGTGGAGAACTGGGAGGCGGATTTTTTAAGTCATCAGACTTTTCATCCGGGGGAGTGGGAACTTCATCCGGAGGTCTTTGCCCAAATACTTCGTCATTGGGGCAAACCAGAGATAGATCTCATGGCGTCTCGACAGAACGCCAAGCTTCCTCGTTACGGGTCCAGATCCAGGGATCCGGGAGCGGTCCTGATAGATGCCTTGACAGCACCTTGGACCTTCAGGATGGCTTATGTGTTTCCACCCTTCCCGATGCTTCCTCGATTGATTGCCAGAATCAAACAGGAGAGAGCATCAGTGATTCTAATAGCGCCTGCATGGCCACGCAGGACTTGGTATGCAGATCTGGTGGACATGTCATCCTGTCCACCTTGGTCTCTACCTCTGATACAGGACCTTCTGATACAGGGTCCTTTCAAACATCAAAATCTAACTTCTCTGAAGCTGACTGCTTGGAAATTGAACGCTTGATTTTATCAAAACGTGGTTTTTCTGAGTCAGTTATTGATACCTTAATACAGGCTAGGAAGCCTGTTACCAGAAAGATTTACCATAAAATATGGCGTAAATACCTATATTGGTGCGAATCCAAAGGTTACTCTTGGAGTAAGGTTAGGATTCCTAGGATATTGTCTTTTCTACAAGAAGGTTTAGAAAAGGGTTTATCCGCTAGTTCCTTAAAGGGACAGATCTCAGCTCTGTACATTCTGTTGCACAAACGTCTGTCAGAAGTTCCAGACGTTCAGGCTTTTTGTCAGGCTTTGGCCAGGATTAAGCCTGTGTTTAAAACTGTTGCTCCGCCATGGAGTTTAAACCTTGTTCTTAACGTTTTACAGGGCGTTCCGTTTGAACCCCTTCATTCCATTGATATAAAGTTGTTATCTTGGAAAGTTCTATTTTTAATGGCTATTTCCTCGGCTCGAAGAGTCTCTGAGTTATCAGCCTTACATTGTGATTCTCCTTATTTGATTTTTCACTCGGATAAGGTAGTTCTGCGTACTAAACCTGGGTTCTTACCTAAGGTAGTCACTAACAGGAATATCAATCAAGAGATTGTTGTTCCATCCTTGTGTCCAAATCCTTCTTCAAGGAAGGAACGACTTCTGCACAATCTGGATGTAGTTCGTGCCCTAAAATTTTATTTACAGGCAACTAAAGATTTTCGACAAACGTCTTCCCTGTTTGTCGTTTACTCTGGTCTGTGGAGAGGTCAAAAAGCTTCTGCTACCTCTCTCTCTTTTTGGCTTCGTAGCATAATACGTTTAGCTTATGAGACTGCTGGACAGCAGCCTCCTGAAAGAATTACAGCTCATTCCACTAGAGCTGTGGCTTCCACTTGGGCCTTTAAGAATGAGGCCTCTGTTGAACAGATTTGCAAGGCTGCAACTTGGTCTTCGCTTCATACTTTTTCCAAATTTTACAAATTTGACACTTTTGCTTCTTCGGAGGCTATTTTTGGGAGAAAGGTTCTTCAGGCAATGGTTCCTTCTGTATAAAGAGCCTGCCTGTCCCTCCCGTCATCCGTGTACTTTTGCTTTGGTATTGGTATCCCAGAAGTAATGATGACCCGTGGACTGATCACACTTAACAGGAGAAAACATAATTTATGCTTACCTGATAAATTCCTTTCTCCTGTAGTGTGATCAGTCCACGGCCCGCCCTGTTTTTTGCGGCAGGTAAATATTTTTTAAATTATACTCCAGTCACCACTACACCCTTTGGCTTCTCCTTTCTCGTTGGTCCTTGGTCGAATGACTGGAGGTGACGTAGAGGGGAGGAGCTATATGGCAGCTCTGCTGGGTGAATCCTCTTTCACTTCCTGTTGGGGAGGAGCAATATCCCAGAAGTAATGATGACCCGTGGACTGATCACACTACAGGAGAAAGGAATTTATCAGGTAAGCATAAATTATGTTTTTTGACACAAATTTAATCTTGTCAACAACATTGGCCAAAGTGTTGTCCCCTTTAAGTATGGGTAAGTTCTTTTTAATTATATTACATAAGTCATTGAACTGCAAGGAAAATTCCGTAGAAAATATCACTACATCTTTGTCAAAAGCATCCTTCTTACCCTTACTAAATGAAGGGGTAAAATTTCTCTTGACATCTTCCAATGACTTATGTAATGTATCAGGATTGTAACCCCTAGCAATTAGTCTGTCCATTAGTTTATTGGCTTGATGGTTAAACAGATCGTCAGAGTTTGTGTTCCTTCGAAGCCTAAGAAACTGACTTTTCAGAATTGATTGAATTAAATGCTTAGGATGACAAGAGGTGGCGTGCAAGATCGTATTTCCTGATGTTGGCTTCCTGAATGTGTCTGTAATGATCCTATTGGTTTCTACTGAGCCATACAAAGTAAGGTCTAAGAAATGTATTTCTTTATCCTGAATCTCACCAGTAAACTTCAATTTGAGGTCATTATTGTTTACATATTTCAAGAATTCTTCAAAGACAAAGTCACCCTTAACCACAAAAATGAGATCATCAATAAATCTCATATATGTGCATATATTTTCAAAAAATGGATTATTACTATTGTAGAGGCTGCCGAGTTCCCACCATCCCACAAATAAATTCGCGAATGAGGGCGCAAACTTCGCCCCCATCGCAGTACCACATATTTGTAGATAGTATTCACCATTAAACATAAAATAATTGTGGGATAGTAGAAACTCGACAGTCTCACAAAAGAACAGTTTGAACTCTCTTGAATAATTGGTGTAATTATCCAAGAAGAAACAGACAGCCTGTATACCCAAAGCATGTGGTATACATGAATACAGTGACACCGCGTCAATCACCACCCACCTAAAGTCAGCATCCCATTTAATATTATCAATTATTGTGAGTAGATGGGAAGAATCCCTTAAGTAGCTACTCAAACCTTTAACCAAAGGTTGCAAGACCGAGTCAACCCACTCAGATAAAGGCTCAAATAATGAACCAATCCCAGAAATTATTGGGCGACCTGGTGGGTTGACTGGATCCTTGTGCATTTTAGGTAGGTGGTGAAAAACGGGCGTCACTGGATGGAGTGGTATCAATGAAGTGTGTTCTTCTTTAGATATAAAGCCCAATGCTAATGCCTCATCAAGTAGTCTATCAAGCTTCCTAGAAAATTCTCTTTCTGGATTGGACGCTAACTTTCTATATGTAATTCCATCATTTAGTTGTCTGTATGCCTTATTGATATATTGTGTCTTGCCCATCACAACTACATTACCACCTTTGTCAGATGTACGAATAACCAGATCTTGTTGGCTTTCTAATTGTTTAACTGCTGCCTTTTGCTTGATTGTAAGGTTGTCATGAGTATTGGTGTATGTCTTTTGATTGCCTAATTGGACAATTTCTTTCTCCACTTGTTTCTGAAATAATTTGATATGTGAACCTCTTGATTGAGTGGGATACAAATTAGATCTCGCCTTTTTTGGTTTTGGTATACACAGGTCATTGAATTCAGTGCCATTTTCTCCCAGAATTTTTAATTGTTCCAGAGTACAAATATCCTTAAAATCAAAGTTCGAAGTTGAACTTAAATTTATATCAGGTCCAATGGCACTGAGATCAAAAGAAATAGGATGTACCTCTCTATCCTCATACAATGCGTCATCATCAATTTCATTACAATGATCAGAGTTATGGAAGTGTTTGTGCAACGTTAACTTCCTTACAAATTTATTAACATCAAGTAGCGTGTTAAAAACTGAAAAATTGTAAGTTGGGGCAAAACCTAAGCCCTTAGATAAAACATTTATGTGATCATCAGTAAGTTGGAAGTCCGATAAATTAATGACAGTGAGTGCTAGTTCTTCTTTGACCCCCTCTTTGAAACTCTTCTTCCTTCTCCTGGATCCAGCTCTGCGCGTCCTTTTTCTTTTCCTAAAGGGATCTCTTGTTTTCTTGCTTTAGGGCGGACATCACCATCTTTCCTTCCATGGTCTTCACGTGATGATTCCTGCAACGAGAGTAAGGGAGGGGCAGACAAAGAGGAAGAAGAAGAAGATGATGATGAACTATCATCTGAGGAAACTGAATCTTGATCAGATGTATCCAATTCAGTAGATGAAAACACCACTTTTTTGTTTTTCTTCTTTTTATGTTTTTTCTTCAAAATGGATTTTGGTTCAGACGAGGATATCGAAGCACTCGCTGGATGTGACTTAATCTTATGCTTGTTCTCATTCTTATTCTTGTGCTTATTCTTGTTTTTATTTCTGTTTCTGTTTTTATTAGAATTACGGCTCTCACCATCTGTGTCTGTGTTTGCACTTGAATTGTAGTCCCTCTGATTGACAGAAAACCTACGTTGTCATCTGGTAAATCTGGACCAATCGTATACATTATTCTTTAAATAGTCGTCTTGGTCTCTGTTAAATTTTCTGCCTTTGAGTGAGGCCAATTCAGTGTCAAATTTCCGTATTCTTCTCTTCATGTTAGATTTCAACTCAGGATATTCCTCATCTTGTTTGTAGTTCTTTAACTCCTGCTTGATATTACTGATCTGTGCCTTTAAGGAATCCCTTTTTATATTTTTGCTCCTTAGCCTCAATAAATCCATTTTTGATGTGCAAAGCAGACAAACTTATTTTCAGACAATTTTTTCATTTGGAGACAAGGAATTTATTGATAAAGATATAAAAAGTCTATTTAACCAACTTGAAAGATTACTCTTGACGGATCTTCGTTTGATGTGGGATGTAGTAGCCTTTGAACACTATCTTCAATTTAAAAGAATTCCTAGAGGACTAAGGATTAAAAAATTTCCTTCTTTTGATTTAAATAATGATGATCTCACAACTGAGTGGAAAGAAGCACTTACCACTTGTTCTTTAACAATCATTGATATTCTTATAAGGAGCAAAAATATAAAAAGGGATTCCTTAAAGGCACAGATCAGTAATATCAAGCAGGAGTTAAAGAACTACAAACAAGATGAGGAATATCCTGAGTTGAAATCTAACATGAAGAGAAGAATACGGAAATTTGACACTGAATTGGCCTCACTCAAAGGCAGAAAATTTAACAGAGACCAAGACGACTATTTAAAGAATAATGTATACGATTGGTCCAGATTTACCAGACGACAAGGTAGGTTTTCTGTCAATCAGAGGGACTACAATTCAAGTGCAAACACAGACACAGATGGTGAGAGCCGTAATTCTAATAAAAACAGAAACAGAAATAAAAACAAGAATAAGCACAAGAATAAGAATAAGAATGAGAACAAGCATAAGATTAAGTCACATCCAGCGAGTGCTTCGATATCCTCGTCTGAACCAAAATCCATTTTGAAGAAAAAACATAAAAAGAAGAAAAACAAAAAAGTGGTGTTTTCATCTACTGAATTGGATACATCTGATCAAGATTCAGTTTCCTCAGATGATAGTTCATCATCATCTTCTTCTTCTTCCTCTTCTTCTTCCTCTTTGTCTGCCCCTCCCTTACTCTCGTTGCAGGAATCATCACGTGAAGACCATGGAAGGAAAGATGGTGATGTCCGCCCTAAAGCATGAAAACAAGAGATCCCTTTAGGAAAAGAAAAAGGACGCGCAGAGCTGGATCCAGGAGAAGGAAGAAGAGTTTCAAAGAGGGGGTCAAAGAAGAACTAGCACTCACTGTCATTAATTTATCGGACTTCCAACTTACTGATGATCACATAAATGTTTTATCTAAGGGCTTAGGTTTTGCCCCAACTTACAATTTTTCAGTTTTTAACATGCTACTTGATGTTAATAAATTTGTAAGGAAGTTAACGTTGCACAAACACTTCCATAACTCTGATCATTGTAATGAAATTGATGATGACGCATTGTATGAGGATAGAGAGGTACATCCTATTTCTTTTGATCTCAGTGCCATTGGACCTGATATAAATTTAAGTTCAACTTCGAACTTTGATTTTAAGGATATTTGTACTCTGGAACAATTAAAAATTCTGGGAGAAAATGGCACTGAATTCAATGACCTGTGTATACCAAAACCAAAAAAGGCAAGATCTAATTTTTATCCCACTCAATCAAGATGTTCACATATCAACTTATTTCAGAAACAAGTGGAGAAAGAAATTGTCCAATTAGGCAATCAAAAGACATGCACCAATACTCATGACAACCTTACAATCAAGCAAAAGGCAGCAGTTAAACAATTAGAAAGCCAACAAGATCTGGTTATTCGTACATCTGACAAAGGTGGTAATGTAGTTGTGATGGGCAAGACACAATATATCAATGAGGCATACAGACAACTAAATGAGGGAATTACATATAGAAAGTTAGCGTCCAATCCAGAAAGAGAATTTTCTAGGAAGCTTGCTAGACTACTTGATGAGGCATTAGCATTGGGCTTTATATCTAAAGAAGAACACACTTCATTGATACCACTCCATCCAGTGACGCCCGTTTTTCACCACCTACCTAAAATGCACAAGGATCCAGTCAACCCACCAGGTCACCCAATAATTTCTGGGATTGGTTCATTATTTGAGCCTTTATCTGAGTGGGTTGACTCGGTCTTGCAACCTTTGGTTAAAGGTTTGAGTAGCTACTTAAGGGATTCTTCCCATCTACTCACAATAATTGATAATATTAAATGGGATGCTGACTTTAGGTGGGTGGTGATTGACGCGGTGTCACTGTATTCATGTATACCACATGCTTTGGGTATACAGGCTGTCTGTTTCTTCTTGGATAATTACACCAATTATTCAAGAAAGTTCAAACTGTTCTTTTGTGAGACTGTCGAGTTTCTACTATCCCACAATTATTTTATGTTTAATGGTGAATACTATCTACAAATATGTGGTACTGCGATGGGGGGCGAAGTTTGCGCCCTCATTCGCGAATTTATTTGTGGGATGGTGGGAACTCGGCAGCCTCTACAATAGTAATAATCCATTTTTTGAAAATATATGCACATATATGAGATTTATTGATGATCTCATTTTTGTGGTTAAGGGTGACTTTGTCTTTGAAGAATTCTTGAAATATGTAAACAATAATGACCTCAAATTGAAGTTTACTGGTGAGATTCAGGATAAAGAAATACATTTCTTAGACCTTACTTTGTATGGCTCAGTAGAAACCAATAGGATCATTACAGACACATTCAGGAAGCCAACATCAGGAAATACGATCTTGCACGCCACCTCTTGTCATCCTAAGCATTTAATTCAATCAATTCCGAAAAGTCAGTTTCTTAGGCTTCAAGGAACACAAACTCTGACGATCTGTTTAACCATCAAGCCAATAAACTAATGGACAGACTAATTGCTAGGGGTTACAATCCTGATACATTACATAAGTCATTGGAAGATGTCAAGAGAAATTTTACCCCTTCATTTAGTAAGGGTAAGAAGGATGCTTTTGACAAAGATGTGGTGATATTTTCTACGGAATTTTCCTTGCAGTTCAATGACTTATGTAATATAATTAAAAAGAACTTACCCATACTTAAAGGGGACAACACTTTGGCCAATGTTGTTGACAAGATTAAATTTGTGTAAAAAAAGGCACCTACATTAGGCAAAAAACTTTCCCCCAGTATGGTTAATGATAATGTCAGAGATAAAAGTGTGCAATGGCTTAATAAGAAAGGGACTTTTAAATGCTTGTCAAGGAACTGTCACACCTGCCAGCATATTTCTATGGGAATAGACTTCAATAGTTACTCAACCAAAGGTAATTTTAAGATTGATCATTATGCCAACTGTGGCACTACATTTGTAGTTTATCTCATAGAATGCTCTTTATGTTCAGAACAGTACATTGGTCAAACTTCACGTGCCCTCAGGTCTAGAATAGGGGAACATAAAAGAGACATAAAAAACTATAATAAAGATTCTAGTGTAGCAAGACACTTTAATGGCATACATTTTACAGATCAATCTAAGTTTACAGTTAAAGTAATTGATGTAGCCAAAAGACCCATTCGAGGAGTAAATATTTATTCTATCCTTTCCAAAAAAGAGCTTTATTGGATATGGAAGCTCAATACTAGGACACCACATGGCCTCAATAAAGAATGGGACATTAGTTTTTTTGTTGATTCCTAAGCTAGTCTAGGAAAATATATATTTATAAAAACTTATTTCCTTTATGACTATGGATCTTCTGGTGCTATTTTGCTGTAATGCCCTTTGGTAGAGTAGCCTGTGTAAGTGTATATCTAATACCTGCATTTATTGTATATGTTTTCACATTAACATGTTATTGAGGTATTAGTGATATCTTATTACCTTTTTGTTTGTTCTTATCCCATGATCAGAGGTTTCATAATATTATTATCTGCTTTCATATTTTATTTAATGATTAATGGTTGTGTTTTTGAAACATCTGTGATTTAAGACTTCTGTCGTTGTGATCTACAGAAAGATAGTTGCGATGCACATCATACCATTAATTGTTATGAGTATGGTATTTATAGATATTTTAAGTCTAAATATGATAAATATTAATTAATTGAATATGAGGCTAGTTGCAGAATTGTGTAAACCAAGTACCTATTATTGACACACACTATGCATTAAAGTATGTGAAAATAAATAATTAAATATTTATCTATGAAGAGTTATAAACTTATCAAATTTGAAAATATATTTAAGGTGTAATAATAGTAATTAACAACAATGTTTTTTCATTCTATTTATCATTGTTTTTATATCTATAGTGTTCTTTTTTTATCATGGTTATGTTATTTTTTGTTTCATTATTCTTGTTTTCCTCTGTAATGCACCATTTATACTAGCTCTCTCTGCTTTGAGGGTGTGTATATCTTTGAAAATTCTGATTGGTTGAAAACCAGTTAAATGGAGCATTACACAGGTGGGGAATCATCCTATGATTAAGTGCTGAATAGCACGAAACATGTCAGGACCTTGCTCCCCTTCTTTGTAAACCTTTTTGCTGATGTGCTGTGCTGTACTGCACCATTTTTTGTGTATTTTTTTTTTCGTTTTTAAATTTGCAAGAATAAAGACTGTGTTTTTACTCTATCTTCTGGAGTGCTGCTAATCCTTGAACCTGTATTTCATGAAGTCTGCTCGGCTTCCTTCAGCTGGCACCCCGCCACAAGTACATTCCTTTAGACCGGCTTTTTGAGGACTGCAATTGGTTAGCTACCTACACACCTCCTAAGCTGTAGCTACGTCACCCCCTATGCACCAATTACACTTATTAACCCCTAATCTGCCATCCCCAATGTCGCTGCCACCTACCTACACTTATTAACCCCAATCTGCTGCCCCTGACATTGCCGCAACCTACCTATATGTAACACTAAACTTAGTTTCACTAAACATATGTTGAATTAAAATAAGATGCTATGTAACAGATGTACGCTGGTTGATGCATCATCACAGTTATAATGTATACCTTTAAGTTAAGCATCATTCATTCCCTACTGTATTACACATCAGGATAATATGTGAATCTTAAAACAACGTCTAGTTTTTCCACTATTATTATCCAATAAACATATGACCATTTCATCCAGATATTTAACAGTTAATATCCTCACAAGATCTTTTTACAAGATGTGACCAAATACTACAACTGCCTGATAAATTAATACAAAACAATTTAACATGAAACAAACAAAGGGCACTAAAAGAGATGAAAAATTGGAATGATACTATCATAAGGAATTCTGATAAAGGTGGCAATATCGTATTGTGGCCATTACACATGTATAGGAAGGAGACAGATAAACAGCTGAAAGACAGTTAATGTTACAAAAAACTTGGTTATAATCCAACTCAAGCTTTTCTTGAAGAATACATGAATATCATCAACATGGCCAAATATGACAATATTGTTGCAAGCAAAGAATTCCAATTTCTGAAAGTTACTGATCCAACAGTAGCCACCTTTTATCTAATTACAAAAATTCATAAAAACAAAAATCATCCCCCAGGATGCCCAGTAGTTTCAGGCATTAATAGCCTTACTGAGAAAGCGAGCAAATATGTTAGATTAAGAAATTACCTTACTCAAATATCTTCATATGTGCAAGACACCACAGATGTTCTGGTCCAATTGGAACATTTACATCTCTCAACTACTACATGGTTAGTCACGGCAGATGTAGAATCATTATATACATGAATAAATCATAACCTAGGAATCCAATCTGTACAGTGTTTTTTGTCGATGGGATCAGAGGAAGACCCCTCACATGATGACTTTGTATTACAACTTCTGAATTTTGTTCTCAAACACAACTTCTTTAAATTTAATAACTGTTTTTACCTACAAACCAGAGGTACTGCTATGGGTACAGCTTGTGCTCCCACCTATGCCAATCTATTTCTTGGCTGGTGGGAGCAAAAATATGCTTTTTCAGATAAAAACACACAATATCTAGATAAAATCCCTCTATGGATACGATATATTGATGATGTGCTCTTCCTCTGGGAGGGCACCAAGATGGAATTGGATGAGTTTATGCTAAATTTGAATTCAAACTCATTTAACATCAAATTGACCCATGAAGCGAATCAAGAGACCATCAATTTTTTGGATCTTCAAATAAATAAAACAACCAACGGCTTACTTGTAATGGATGTTCATCGAAAAAAGATATCCACTAATAGGTTGTTACATAGCTCTAGTGCTTATGCCCCCAATACAATCAAGACCCTCCCAACGGGTGAATTTTTACGAATGAGACAAAATTGTTCCTCTGAGGAAAATTACAAAGTAAGAGCTAAAGAACTGACTTAAAGACTGTTAACACGAGGTTGTAGCCGAAGGTTAATAAAGAAGGCAGAATTTAGAGCTAAATAAACCAAAAGACAAGATCTATTTGATGAAAAAGAATAAACCTAAACAAGAACAAATTAAGTTTATCTCTACTTATATCTCTAAGAGTCATCTAATTCTGAATATCATTCAAAATAATTGGCATATTCTCAGATCTGACCCCATTATATCACAAATTATAGAGGAAAAAGTTCAAATAAGCTGTAGGAGAACTCGTAATTTAAAAGATCTCATCAGCCCCAGTCACCTAGTGGGATCCAAAACAATAGGAGCCTTTTAACAAGGCTCATTTAAATGTGGCACATGCAGTACCTGTAGCTTTATGCTGAAAAAACATGAAATCCTTGATTGCTTTCACAAAACTCACAAGATCAATTCATACATCAATTGTCACACAGAGGGAGTCGTCTATGCCCTCCAATGCAACTGTAAAAAGACCTATGTTGGCATAACGACAAGGAAATTAAGGACAAGACTCCAAGAACATCTGAGGAACATTAGAAATGCTACTAAAGATCTGCAAGCAGGCAAAACCCTGACTTCAGTGGCTCGTCATTTTTACAACAGACACAACTCCAAACAGTCAGAGCTCAAATGTTTTGGAATTCAAAATATACAATTGGGAATAAGAGGTGGGAATCTAGAAAATATTCTATTACAAGCAGAGAGTAAATGGATATTTTTGCTGAATACGGTCCAACCATTTGGACTAAACGAACAAAACAACTTTATTCCATTTCTCTAACTCCATTCCAAGATATTAATTATCTAGATGTGTTCAAGTGTGAGAAAGTTTATCCACCAGCAATATTGAACATCAGATATGCATCATATTTAACACAATATTGACAAGTAATGATCTCATTTAGTTGTTACAAGCAATATGGCAAAACATATATAACCAGCATCAACCAGCAGTAAGGTCATATAGGTACTAGGGTCCCTTTAATCACTTTCACTCTTACTTTTAATTTTTTCACTTTAAATTCACATTACATCTCCACATTTAAGCCTTAGTTAGCCCATCCATTATCAATTTTTAGCACTTAGCGTATATCACATTAATAACACTATGGATCACTCGGCATTTAATCCATTAGATTTTAAATATTATCTTCAGTTGTTTGATTAGCCTTGTTTATTTCAATAAGGTTTCTGTACTATTATATTATATTCTATAATCACGTAGGTACATATCCACAGCCATATTCTTAAATGAGAACACTCACAATAGATCATGTCACAATGTAATATTGAACACTTTATATTACTATTCCCTAGTATCAGCTAAAGTTGACATACATGGTACTCTAATTCAAATTTATTTGTAGACCGATTGAGCATTTATAATAACTGTCATTTTAGTAATTTATTATCATTACACAGGCACTAAATATCTCTCTAATGCTGTATATACAATTCACACTTATAAATGAGTATCAAATTCTACAAAGGGTATCACTCACATTAACTATTATCAAAACATATATATTAGTCAGTAAGAATGCACCTTAATAATAGGTGGACTCTGATACTATTGCATATTAACATATTAAATGTAACTATACCCCGTAAACCAGATATTAGAGTGGTATACTGTTAGTTCAGTTTCTATTCTAGACTCACATAAGACTTTGTAAGATATATCTACCAAATATACAATGGAAAGATATAATAACAAACATGTTACATTTAAAAAAAAAATAAACTAAACCTGTTATTTGAATACTCATTCTACTTTCAAGAGTACACAATATATTAAATCAGTACTATATTGAGTTAACTCTAAGATAGAAATATGTTATTGTATACATATCTAGTTTCAACATCATATCCCTTTGGAATTAATATTTATCCATATATGCCAGCTACTCATATGACCTTAGGGAAGACCAATTATTTTGGGTACATCCTGACACTTTCCATGTACATATCTGTATATGTTAAAGTTCAGAGATATGCCCTATGACATATTACCACATCTGCAAATATCGAGACGTAACACTAAGCTTAGTATCACTAAACATATGTTGAATTAAAATAAGATGCTATGTAACAGATGTACACTGGTTGATGCATCATCACAGTTATAATGTATACCTTCAAGTTAAGTATCATTCACTCCCTATTTCAACTAGTATTACACATCAGGATAATATGTGAATCTTAAAACAACGTCTAGTTTTTCCACTATTGTTATCCAATAAACATATGACCATTTCATCCAGATATTTAACAATAAATATCCTCACAAGATCTAACCCGCCTTGCTATGACAAGCCGGGACAAATCTAGGTCAAATTGGCTGTTGGATACTGACACGCCTATTGGGGGTGTGATACAAATTGCCTTAAATAGCCGACTACAGTGCAACGCACTTACCCTTTGAAAAAGCCATTTTTTTGGCTAAACATGTCAGGGACGCTAGGGCATTGGTGAGGAGTCCTAGGAGCTCCTGTGTTTTTAGTAAGCCTTAGGCTACCTAACTTTACTGCAGTGTTAACTCCACATTGTGGGTAATCATATAAAATGGGGCACTAAATTTACTCAATGTGGCTTATACCTGATATGCAGTGTTTAATTCTATGACTATAGTTGTGTAAAGTGAATGTGAAACCTGTATCGCCGCGGCGTCCTATTACCTAACCGTAACAGAGTTACAGCACCTTAATATATAGCTCTAATTAGAGTCTAAACTTTTGTATTCATTAGTACCTGAGCGGTTAAGACTCTTTATGCTGTCAGCACAATATCAAACTGAGCATATAGGTTACATATATTTTTGTTTGTTAGTGTGTGGTAAATGTTATAATAGGTAACGATTAGCTAAGTACTATAACATTGGGGAATACAGAGCTTAATTACGTACTATAACCACAAAAACAACTTACAAAATACATTAAAGAACCCTATTACATGATAAGGGCAGTATACTCAATATAATCTTATGCCAATAGACTGAGAGCCAAAACTCTTAGTAGTATGTATCGCTAGTAAAATCGATATATCTAAAGCATGCCATAAGATTCAAACGTGTGTGTTAATTGATGAAAACTACTAAACTCTGGGATACAACGCTCATTATGTTCTTAAAATAGTGGCAAGGATTTTAGTATAGCAGAGCAGATCATAACCCACTAGTACATTTTATTACATGATATTACATGATATAGGACTAGTCTAACGCTTATTATTTGTAACGCTAGTAATATCATTATACCAATAGCATGCTATAAGATATATGTGTGCATTGTTTATGATGAATAGCTACTCAACACAGTGACCGAGTGCACATTCTTTTCTCCAATACCGGTCTGGTTATTATTATATTAGAGTGAATCACAACACATTAGTAGGTAATATTAGGTATGTCCGCTGGGCATTGAAAAGCAACGTGTAATATTGATACACGCAATTTAAAGACACAGTGTCTCTCATTCTACTACGACGGCTAGCTATCAGCTAACACCTGCCATTAACAGTGTAATACAACACATGATTTTCACTTATTATTGGAGTATTGACCAGTTATTTAGTTGCATTTGATATCAGTCATCTATAATATTAATAGTGTCAAACACAGCAATTATTATCTTGGATGCCACACAGCATCTTACTTGGATTACTTTGTAATTGAATCAGTATATACACTACGTTAGGTACCTAAGTGTGTTTTTAATCTATTTAGCCTAATTTTAATTACCTCAATTAAAGTTATGTTTTAAATAGTATCTCTGCTATTTCCCTTTTTTCATTTTTTTTTAAACTAACGTTAAAGTTAGTGATAAATTACTCCCTACACTTATGTATTATGAGTTTTTGTGACCCTGGAGTGCTATTAGTGTATTTTTTTTTCTATTGTGCTAATTTAATTAATACACAGCACCAATTCCCTGTCTGATTTAGTGGCTATACCAAGGATAAAGGGTCCATTCAATTAAAGGAGTGCCATTGGTACCGTTTAATGTACAACTTATTAACCCCTAATCTGCCACCCCCCAACGTTGCCGCCACTATACTAAAGTTATTAACCCCTAAACCTAACCCTAAGTCTAACCCTAACACCCCTATCTTAATATAATTAAAATAAATCTAAATAAAAATTACTATTATTACCTAAATAATTCCTATTTAAGACTAAATACTTACCTGTAAAATATACTCTAAGCTAACTACAATATAACTAATAGTTATATTGTATCTAGCTTATGTTTTATTTTTATTTCATAGCTAAGTTTGTATTTATTTTAAATAGGTAGACTAGTTAGTAAATAGTTATTAACTATTTACTAACTACCTAGTTAAAATAAATACAAATTTACCTGTAAAATAAAACCTAACCTGCCTTACACTACAAACCTAACCTTACACTACAATTAAATAAATTACATTATTTAAATACGATTAACTACATTTTTAACCCTCCCCCCCCACTAAATTACACAAAATAAAAAAGAAATTATCAAATATTTTAACTAATTACACCTAATCTAATAGTCCTATCAAAATATAAAAAGCCCCCCCCCCAGAATAAAAAGAACCCTAGCCTAAACTAAACTGCCAATAGCACTTAAAAGGGCCTTTTGCGGGGCATTGCCCCAAAGAAATCAGCTCTTTTACCTGTAATAAAATACAAACAACCCCCCAACAGTAAAACCCACCACCCACACAACCAAACCCACCAAATAAAATCCTATCAAAAAAACCTAAGCTCTCCATTGCCCTGAAAAGGGAATTTGGATGGGCATTGCCCTTAAAAGGGCATTTAGCTCTTTTTCTGTGCCCAAAGTCCCTAATCTAAAAATAAAACCCACCCAATAGACCCTTAAAAAAACCTAACACTAACCCCCGAAGATCCACTTACAGTTTATGAAGACCGGACATTCATCCTCAATGAAGCCAGGAGAAGTCTTCATCCAAGCGGCAAGAAGTCCTCAATGAAGCCGGGAGAAATCTTCATCCAAGCGGCAAGAAGTCATCCTCCAGACGGGCAGAAGTCTTCATCCAGACGGCATCTTCTATCTTCATCCTTCCGACGCAGAGCAGCTCCATCTTGAAGACATCCAGCGTGGAGCATCTTCTTCTTTCGATGGATCTTCAAGAATGAATTCTCCTTTAAATGACGTCATCCAAGATGACGTCCCTTGAATTTCGATTGGCTGATAGAATTCTATCAGCCAATCGGAATTAAAGGTGAAAAAATCCTATTGGCTGATCCAATCAGTCAATAGGATTGAGCTTCAATCCTATTGGCTGATCCAATCAGCCAATAGGATTGAGCTTGCATTATATTGGCTGTTTTAATCAGGTTTATACTGTTACTTCAGTATACCTCAGTACTGTACTATAGGCTTAAACCATTACTGCAGTATACCTCAGTACTGTACTATAGGTGTATACAGTTACTGCAGTATAGCTCACTACTGTACTATAGGTTTATACAGTTACTGCAGTATACTTCAGTACCGTACTATAGGATTATACCGTTACTGCAGTATACCTCAGTACTGTACTATAGGGTTAAACCATTACTGCAGTATACCTCAGTACTGTACTATAGGTTTATACCGTTACTGCAGTATACCTCAGTACTGTACTATCGGTTTATACTGTTACTGCAGTATACCTCAGTGCTATACTACAGGTTTATTCCATTACTGCAGTATACCTCAGTACTGTACTATATGTTTATATCATTATATCAGTATACCTCAGTACTGTACTGTAGGTTTATATAATTACTGCAGTATACTCCAGTACTGTACTATAAGATTATACCGTTACTAGACTATACCACAGTACTTTACTATAGGTTTATACCATTACTGCAGTATACCTAAGAACTGTACTATGGGTTTAAACCGTTACTGCATTATACCTCAGTACTGTACTATAGCTTTATACCGTTACTGCAGTATACCTCTGTAAGATAATATAGGTTTATGCCGCTACTGCAGTATACCTCAGTACTGTACTATAGGTTTATACCATTACTGCAGTATACCTCAGTACTGTACTATAGGTGTAAACAGTTACTGCAGTACACTTCACTACTGTACTATAGATTTATACCTTTACTGCAGTATAACTCAGGACCATACTATAGATTTAAACCATTACTGCATTATACCTCAGTGCTGTACTATAGGTTTATACCGTTACTGCAGTATACCTCAGTACTGTACTATTGGTTTATATGGCTACTGCAGTATACCTCAGTACTGTACTATAGGTTTATACCATTTCTGCAGTATACCTCAGTACTGTACTATAGGTTTATACCTTTTCTGCAGTATACCTCAGTACTGTACTATTATTTTATACGGTTACTGCAGTATAACTCAGTACTGTACTATAGGTTTATACCATTACTGCAGTATACCTTAGTACTGTACTATTGATTTATACCATTAATAAGTATACCTCAGTACTGTATTACAGTTTTATACCCTTACTGCAGTATACCTCAGTAGTGTACTACATGCTTATACCATTACTGCAGTATACCTTAGTACTGTACTATATGTTTATACCATTACTACAGTATACCTTAGTACTGTACTATAGGTTTATACCATTACTGCAGTATACATCAGTACTGTACTATATGTTTATAACATTAATGCAGTGTACCTTAGTACTGTACTATCGGTTTATACAGTTACTGCAGTATACCTCAGTACCGTACTATAGGATTATACCATTACTGCAGTATACCTCAGTACTGTACTATAGCTTTATACCGTTACTGCAGTATACCTCTGTAAGATAATATAGGATTTTGCCGCTACTGCAGTATACCTCATTACTGTACTATAGGTTTATACCATTACTGCAGTATACCTCAGTACTGTACTATAGATTTATACCTTTACTGCAGTATAACTCAGTACCATACTATAGATTTATACCATTACTGCATTATACCTCAGTACTGTACTATAGATTTATACCGTTACTGCAGTATACCTCAGTACAATACTATTGGTTTATACGGTTACTCCAGTATACCTCAGTACTCTACTATAGGTTTATACCATTTCTGTAGTATACCTCAGTACTGCACTATAGGTTTATTCCATTACTGCAGTATACCTCAGTACTGTACTATTGGTTTATACGGTTACTACAGTATACCTCAGTACTGTACTATAGGTTTATACTGTTACTGCAGTATACCTCAGTACTGTACTAAAGGTATATACTATTACTGCAGTATACCTCAGTACTGTAATATTGGTTTATACCATTAATAAGTATACCTCAGTACTGTACTACAGTTTTATACCCTTACTGCAGTATACCTCAGTAGTGTACTACATGTTTATACCATTACTGCAGTATACCTTACTACTGTACTATATGTTTACACCATTACTACAGTATACCTTAGTACTGTACTATAGGTTTATACCATTACTGCAGTATACCTCAGTACTGTACTATATGTTTATACCATTACTGCAGTATACCTCAGTACTGTACTATACATTTATACCATTACTACAGTATACCTTAGTACTGTACTATGGGTTTATACTGTTACTGCAGTATACCCCAGCACTGTACTATAGATTTATACCATTACTGCAGTGTACCTCAGTACCGTATTATAGGTTTATACCGATTCTGCAGTATACCTCAGTACCGTACTATAGGTTTATATCATTACTGCAGTATACCTCAGTAACTTTACTATAGGTTTAAAACGTCTACTGCAGTGTTACCTTAGTACTCGTACTATAGGTTTACACCGATTACTGCAGTATACCTCAGTACTTAACTACAGGTTTATTCCGTTACTGCAGTATACCTCAATATTGTACTGACTGGTTTATACCATTACTTTAGTATTACTCAGTACTGTACAAATAGGTTTATACAGTTACTGCAGTATAACTCCAGTACTGTACTATAGGATTAAAACCGTTACTAGACTACACCTCAGTACTGTACTATAGGTTTTAAAACCGTTCAGTACTGTTACCTTTATGATTTATACCGTTACTGCGAGTATACCTCAGTACCATACTATAGGTTTATACCATTACTGCAGTATACCTCAGTACTTTACTATAGGTTTAAAACGTTACTGCAGTGTACCTTAGTACTGTACTATAGGTTTACACCGTTACTGCAGTATACCTCAGTACTTAACTACAGGTTTATTCCGTTACTGCAGTATACCTCAATATTGTACTACAGGTTTATACCATTACTTTAGTATTACTCAGTACTGTACAATAGGTTTATACAGTTACTGCAGTATACTCCAGTACTGTACTATAGGATTAAACCGTTACTAGACTACACCTCATACCATTACTGCAGTATACCTCAGTACTGTACTATAGGTTTATAGCGTTACTGCAGTATACCTATGTACTGTACTATTGGTTTATACCGTTACTGCAGTATACCTCAGTACTGTACTATAGTTTTATACCGTTACTGCAGTATACCTCAGTACTGTACTATAGATGTATACCTTTACTGCAGTATAACTAAGTACCATACTATAGGTTTATACCGTTACTGCAGTATACCTCAGTACTGTACTATAGGTTTATAGCGTTACTGCAGTATACCTATGTACTGTACTATTGGTTTATACCGTTACTGCAGTATACCTCAGTACTGTACTATAGTTTTATACCGTTACTGCAGTATACCTCAGTACTGTACTATAGATGTATATCTTTACTGCAGTATAACTAAGTACCATACTATAGGTTTATACCGTTACTGCAGTATACCTCAGTGCTGTACTATAGGTTTTTACTGTTACTGCAGTATACCTCAGTACTGTACTATAGGTTAATACCGTTACTGCAGTATATCTCAGTGCTGTACTAAAGGTTTATACCATTACTGAAATATACCTCAGTACTGTACTATTGGTTTATACAGTTACTGCAGTATACTTCATTACAATACTATAGGTTTATACTGTTACTGCAGTATACCTCAGTACTGTACTATAGGTTTATACCGTTACTGCAGTATACCTCAGTACTGTACTACAGTTTAAAGTGTAGAAGAATCTGCTCAACGGAGCGCTCTAGGTTTGCACATCCTCCAATGAAACAAACGGCACTATCGAGGGAGGGTGGGAACACATTCCCTTACTCACCAGTCTCTGGGTCACAGTTCAAGGCAGCTCATATCCAGCGTGATAACTCTGCACGCAAAATATTGAACAAGATGAGTGGAAAATGGAAAGAGCGCACTAGGAAGCCCAGAGTATAAAATGTAAACTTTATTTGTAACCCTGATAAGGTAAAAACATGGGTCATAAAATGTTCTGTATAATATCTAGGATGATATGCAGGTACACAGCGTAGCATACACGTTTCGTGCGCTTGCGCACTTGGTCACTGCTCCAGCTTACTGTAGATTGCAAGTGGAAAGGTATTGTGCGTGAGGTTTCTAACATAAATTAGACTTGAGTGAAATTTAAACCACGAGTACACCACAAGCATCTGTGGTCGTATTACAAGTTAAAAGTAAAATTTACTCTCTCAAGTGCAAGTATCACTCAAGCACAAGTTGAAAGAGGTTGAAAGTAAACCGTGATTCCCATTGTGACATTACCAGAAGCCTACTAGTTTCACTTAAAGGACCAGTTGCATAGTCAACAAATGCACAATAAAATGACAATACAATAGCACTTAGGGGCTAATTTATCATCAGTCTGTCCGACATGATACGCTCAGAGGATCATGTCCGACAGACATCGATGAATGCCGACAGCATACTCTATCGGCATTTATCATTGCACAAGCAGTTTTTGTGAACTGCTTGTGCAATGTCGCCCCTGCAGATTCGCAGGCCAATCGGCCGCTAGCAGGGGGTGTCAATCAGCCCTATTGTATAAGATTGGGCAGATTGATGTCCACAGCCTCAGAGCAGACGGACCAGTTAAAGAGCAGTGGTCTTAAAACCATTGCTTCATAACTGCTGTTTCCTGCGAGTCTGAAGGCTTGTGCGGAAACAGGGGCATCAGGAGCCATTTAGCCCTTGATAAATCGGCCCCTTAGACACCTATTTATCATGATGTGAGTGGACATGATCCGATATTGCTGATCATGTCCACTGCACATTGATAAATGCTGACAGCATACTCTCTCAGCATTTATCATTGCACCAGGAAACTGTAGAACTGCTGGTGCAATACCACCCCCTGCAGATTTGCGGCCAATCAGGGGTGTCAATCAACCCGGTTGTAGCAGGGGGTGTCAATCAACCTGATCGTATTGGATCGGGTTGATTTCCGGCGATGTCTGTCCGCCTCCGTAGAGCATAACTTGTGTTTCTGGCGAGCCTTAAGGCTTGCCAGAAACACGGGCATCAAGCTCCATACGGAGCTTGATAATTCGGCCCCTTAGTTTGAACTTCAAATGAGTAGCATATTTTTTTTTATAAATTTAAAAGTTATGTCTATTTCTACTCCCCTTGTATCATGTGACAGCAATCAGCCAATCAGAAATGCATATTCTCTGAATTCTTGCACATGCTCAGTAGGAGTTGGTGACTTAAAAAGTGTAAATTTAAAAAGACTGTGCATATTTTGTTAATGGAAGTAAAATGAAAAGTAGTTTAAAATAATATGCTCTATTTGAATCAAAGTCAAATTTTGACTTGTTGCTATTTTCCTGCCTTTTATGTCTCTGATGAACTTGATGGACTTCTGTCTTCTTTCAACCTCATCCTATAATATAAAAGGCCAAGTGTGTTTGCCCGAAGGTGTCATGCGCAGTAGAGACTGCCCGAGGTCAAACACACCTGGCCTTCAACAAACTGACCTGGGCTGGCTGCTGGCACCTAATCCATGAAGGAGGCAGAGCCAACTGGCCGTGAAGGGGTGGAGCTGTGCTGTGAAGGGGTGGAGCTTGACATGAAGGGGTGGAGTCTGAGCATGATGGGGGCGGGGCGGGCCGGGCAGGAGCTGCCGTGGCTGTCTGAGTGTCTGCATGAGAGAGAGAGCAGCACAAGAGAGGAGATAGAGAGCAAAAGAGAGGGGTGAGAGCAAAATAGAGGGGAGAGAGAGAGCAAAAGAGGGAGAGAGAGAGTGCAAAGGAGGGGGAGAGAGAGAGAGCAAAAGAGAGTGGGGAAGACAGATAGCGAGAGAGCAAAAGAGAGGGGAGAGAGAGCAAAAGAGAGGGGGTGAGAGAGAGATCAAAAGAGAGGGGGAGAGAGATCAAAAGAGATGCGGGAGAGAGAGAGCAAAACAGAGGGGGAGAGAGAGAAAGCAAAAGAGAGAGGGAGAGAGAGCAAAAGATAGGGGGAGGGAGAGAGCAAAAGAAATGGGGAGAGAGAGCAAAAAAGAGAGGGGGGAGAGAGAGCAAAAGTGAGGGGAGAGAGTCCAAAAGAGAGGGGGAGAGAGTCCAAAAGAGAGGGGGGAGAAAGACCAAAAGAGAGGGGGAGAGAGAGCAAAAGAGAGGGGGAGAGAAAGCAAGCAAAAGAGTGGGTGACACAGAGAGAGCGGGCAAAAGAGAAGGTGAGAGAAAGAGAGAGAGCAAAAGAGAGGGGGAGAGAGAGCAAAGGAGAGGGGGAGAGAGAGTAAAAGAGAGGGGAGAGAGAGTAAAAGAGAGGGGGAGAGAGAGCAAAAGAGAGGGGGGAGAGAGAGCAAAAGAGAGGGGGAGAGAGAGCAAAAGAGAGGGGGGAGAGCGCAAAACAGAAGGGGGGGAGAGAGAGAGCAGAAGAGAGGGGGGAGAGAGAGAGCAAAAGAGAGGTGTGAGAGAGAGTGTAAAAGAGAGGGGGAGAGAGCACAAAATAGAGGGGGAAGAGAGAAAGCTAGAGAGGGTTGAGAGAGAGAAGGGAGAAAGAGCAAAAGAGAGGGGGGAGAGAGAGCAAAAGAGAGGGGGGGAGAGAGGAGCAAAAGAGAGGGGTGAGAGAGAGAGAAAAAGAGACAGGGGGGGAGAGAGAGCAAATAGAAGGGGTGAGAGAGAGCAAAACAATGGGAGAGAGAGCAAAAGAGAGGAGGGAGAGCGCAAAACAGAAGGGGGGACAGAGAGAGTAAAAGAGAGGGGGGAGATTGAGAGCAAAAGAGAGGGGGGAGAGAGAGAGCAAAAGAGAGGGGGAGATTGAGAGCAAAAGAGAGGGGGAGAGAGAGAGCAAAAGAGGGGGGAGAGTGCAAAACAGAAGGGGGGAGAGAGAGTGCAAAAGAGAGGGGGAGAGTGAGAGCAAAAGAGAGTGGGGAGAGAAAGAGCAAAAGAGAGGTGGGAGAGAGAGTGCAAAAGAGAGGGGGGGAGAGCACAAAATAGAGGTGGAAGAGAGAGAGCAAGAGAGGGTTTAGAGAAAGAGAGAGCAAAAGAGAGGGGGGAGAGAGAGCAAGAGAGGGGGGAGAGAGAGAGCAAAAGAGAGGGGGAGAGAGAGAGCAAAAGAGAGGGGGAGAGAGAGAGCAAAAGAGAGGGGGTGAGAGAGAACAAAAGAGAGTGGGAGAGAGCAAAAGAGAGGGGGGAGAGAAAGAGCAAAAGAGAGGGGGAGAGAGAGAGAGCAAAAGAGAGGGGGGAGAGAGAGAGAGCAAAAGAGAGGGGGGAGAGAGTGCAAAAGAGAGGGGGAGAGAGAGAGCGCAAAAAAGAGGGGAGAGAGCACAAAAGAGAGGGGGAAAAAGAGCAAAAGAGAGGGGAGAGAGAGAGCAAAGGAGAGGGGGAAGAGAGAGAGCAAAATAGAGGGGTGGGGGGAGAGAGCAAGGGGTGGGACCGCTGTACTGCAAAAAATGGCCTGTGTACACAGGCTTTAGGACTTGTCTACTATATTACTGTTATGTTACTCAGGTATTGCTGCATCTGAAGTTCCAGTCTCTCTGCTGTGTTCTGTTTAATAGATGTTCCCCATTTCATGAAAGCAGCACACCAATTACCCTGTACAATGTTGTATTTGTCTGGAATATATGACACAACTTATTTAAAGTATCCATTACACTCAGAATCTGCAAACTTCCCCTTAGTTTGTGCTTTGATATTAATCAGTTTCTTTGCTTTGTAGGTAACTAATTTAAACATTTCAGACAGAGTTCAGTTACCAAGTTGGATATATGATTATTTTACTCTTGACTCCTTATTAGCTACTGAGCTGCTGTGTGCTTAAATCTGCTGTACCCTTGCAGTGCTCGTCATTAAGTATAGGAATCATTGGTTAATGTGAGTTTGCAATATTTTTTTCACGCGCGACTTTTAATGCGTGTTCTACCAATGAAAATATTGCAACCTTACAATAGAGTTTGGTCCTCCTTCAATTATGATTGTGTTCCACATGTGATCTAGGCCAGTATTTTTAGGTTTTTAGATAGCACATGTTTTTGCAGTTTAATAATAAGCTTCTTGTCATTAAATATTTTTACGTATAAATTTTAATCAGAAGAAAAATAAATGCAGTATGAACATGATTGCTCTTTTTTGTGTTTTAATACAACCAGCAAAATCAAATTATATGAAACATAATTAATAACATTGTTTTTAAGATAAACCATAGAATGTTTTGAAGAGGGCAGAAGCTTCAAGCTCAGTTTTCATAGTAGTTGGTGTTGGCAGCAGCTTTGCCTTAACTTGAGCTTAAATTTGGTGTAAAATCGTATGAACAGATGTTTGGGAAGATAACAGGATATTTAGTAAGAGAGATTAAGGGCACTATTCTACTCAAATGTTCCATGGCTTCTGTGCACAGACGCCCACAAACAGGCTACTGCACCTGGTGACCTATTTTTTTATTAGAATGCTTAAAGAAAAGAATCAGTGAGATGAATATTTAGTTTATATGACTCTAGGAGTCTGTTTTAAGTCCTCCCTAATTTTACATATTACAAAAATGTATGATAATATAAAATGACATTATGACATGCTTGCTTTCTTTAGCATAAAAATACAAGTAGCAAGTGATTTATTGCAATGTAATATATGTGTGAATTAAATCACTTGCTTGGTATTTTATGAAACACACACACACATACATATATTTATAGATTATATAAATATATATATATATATATATATATATATATATAGATATATATATATATATGTATAACATAAAATACCATTGAACAATTAGCAAGTGTTTACTATTCCATGCTTTTCCTCTCAGCAAAATTACACATTGCAAAATACCTTCACTAACAGAATGACTTATGACCCAGAAAATGATATTGTATTTGCAGCTGAGCAAACAAGGGCACATCTATATTGCTGTAGCATATTAACGTCAGATTTACAAAGGCCAGTTAAATAAAATAAAGTAAAATTAACATGACAGATACTATTTTAATTTATATTATGATTTAAATTGTTATATATATTGACAGCATAAGATTAGCTTCAGAAAATAATCCCAAAAATGCACTGAAAGATATATATTATGCCTCTTACTCCCTATGAATATATATATTTTTTAATCTTGGATTTATTTTACTAGCACACTTAATTATGCAAATAACTTATGTTAAGAATATTTGCATATTTCAAGTGCACAAAGGAAACAAGTCTTTTTTTTACTACATGTTATATAGTATTTTAATTTGCTCACTGATCCATCAAGTGGTTCATTGTCTCTCTGCCACCTTCCCCTTCTTGCTTTCTTCTGGCAACATTTACAAAGCATAAGGGGAAATGGCATTAAGATCATCCAGGCTCTAATGAGCTCATTAGAGTAGCAATAGACACTGACAATGAAAATACAATAAATACTTCAACACTCAAAAATGCATCTAAGCTTAGCTTTGATTTGATTGTCCATGCCCTGTATGAATGCTGACAATTATATCAATTTCTGGATGAATGAAACTCTTGTACTCACAGAGGCAACACAAATCGACAACAGTTTTTTTTGTTTTGTTTTTTTGGGTTGCATTAAAAAATTACAGATCACAGGTCAGTACAGAGGCTTAGCTAAAAATCTTCTTTTAATCACAGTTTAAGTAGACAAAGGGCTAAATCAAGCCCTATCAAAAATGACACAAAGAATTTTTTGGAAACTGATCAATTTGTGTATGTGTATGAAAGTTATTATTTAGCAATCTATTTGTGTATCTACTCTAAGTACTATCAACTCTTTATAGCTTTTTCCTATGACCAGCAAGGTAAAGAACTAATGACCAAGTATAACAGTAATGTATATAGTATCCAAAATTTCAAACCTGCTTCAAGGCAATTAAAGCTAATAGCAGTGGACCCAATGACCTAAACCACAACTATGTTTAACTGTGTCCCATCATCATTAACTCTAAATGCAGTTAACCTATTCCCTTAAACCATGGCTCCTGGACTGCCCTGGCCTCAATATAAAATACTCATACTAAAACCAACAACTAAAACTGACAGGACCCTCCATGCAACCCTTCCTCAAAATCTTTTACCCCTGTTTAACTTGCACAACACTGGAAAATTCCCCAGCCAGCACCACAACTATAATGCCTAGACCACCCCTAACATTACAAACCACAAAAGAGCACTCCCACTTTCTGTATAACCGCTTCATTATCAAGGTGCAGAGAAACCATATTATATATTCCAAGAACAAGTCACACTCTGGATTTTTATTTATTTTTTAACATTTTTTTATTGAAGTTTTGGTAAACAAAGATATTGAGGATACAAGACAGTAATAGGCCAATATGTCACAGTAGTTGTACAATGAATCAATGCCTTGTGTAATGCAAATAAGAATAGACATAACTGTGTGGAAAACACAGCTTGCAAATCAAATGTATAGATTTGAACATGTTAGGTGATAGTAAACAGGCAAGTATCAACAATAAAACATAGAGAAATGAAACCTCCTTTTTCTTTAGGGTAAATCAGCAGGCAAAAGCTGCTTTAATATTGGGGAATAGGGGAGGGAGAACGTGTCCAGGAGATTTAAAGGGATAGCGGTATTATAATCACATAGCCCATAAGCAGATAAGTATATCAGCAACCAGTCGCGTACATAGAATAAATGTGAGCATGAGCCAACATTTTATATTTTAGCGTTAAGAAAGTAATGGTTATTTTCTTAGCAGGGATAAGGGCATATAGACATAGATATGTGGAGAATGAAGCATCGTGCCCTTCTAGAAGGTATGCATAGATATAACAGAATTCTACATATGTGTAGCTTTACTAATACAATTGGGGAACGTTGGCTAGATGAAGTAGCCCTTAATATAGTAACTAAGCATTTAATATAATTATATAATTCTCGGGTATAAGTGTTCCCGTTCCTTATTTATATTAGTTAACTATCTAACTTTTCCGGGATAAGTTAATAAAATAAATTAGACCGTCTCTTATGGACCAATTATCCGAAATGTTAACTAGTATTTAATAGCTCATGGTGAAATGATAAAATAGTTAGTGAGTTTCTATCATGCCGACAAACTTACTTTCAGGAGCAATGATGGGTCCTATATGATATATCGGCTGCCCAGGAAAGTATAGCCTTATGTATCAAACGTAAGGGCGTCATCAGGAGACCTAGATATGTTCAGTGATTTAGAACAAGACAATTACCCTATACCAATATCTATATAATAACATAACAACGAGAGGCAACCCCCACACTAGAGGCTATTAACTAAATATATCATACATGTCAGGATTAACAGTGAGATATTGTGCATTGAAATAGAAGATTGTTGCCCCCAGTAAGGAGCTACCGATGTTCTGTAGTATATTTCTGCACTTTACAAATAGAGCAAAGGAACCCATACATATTCAATAAGAAACGGTATAGAAAGTTTATGTAGGTTTAGGGTGAGGATGTAGTGATAGTATAGTGAGAGCGGCATTTGTTATCTATAATCCCATGTATTCAGACCTTATCCCCTAGGTACGGGCCAAAAGAAACCTCATTTGTCCGTCAGAGAATGAATGTGGAGTAACTGCTGAATTGGCCTATCTTGGGCCAGTTTTATCATAACTGTTATGTTGAATGTATATTACTTAGGATCAATATAGAAACATATAGGGGCCCATTTATCAAGCTCCGTACGGGCCATGTTTCTGGCGAGTCTTCAGACTCGCCAGAAACACAAGTTATGAAGCAGCGGTCTAAAGACTGCTGCTCCATAACCCTGTCCGCCTGAATCGCTGGAAATTAACCCAATCGAGTACAATCGGGTTGATTGACAGATCCCTGCTGGCGGCCCATTGGCCACAAGTCAGCAGGGGGCGGCGTTGCACCAGCAGCTCTTGTGAGCTGCTGGTGCAATGTTAAATGCGGAGAGCGTATTGCTCTCCGCATTCAGCGAGGTCTTGCGGACCTGATCCACACTGTTGGATCAGGTCTGCAAGACCTTTAATAAATAGGCCCCAGTATGCATGGTAGGCTGAAATGAAGTGTAAAATATTAGGGGAAAGAGTACATCGGGCCAGAGTCGCTTGTATAATAGGGAAGGAGGGGGGGGGGACTTGTCCTTCTAGTTCCAATATAGATAAATGCTGAAGAGTAAGATGACCAGTGCTGGGTCAAGGGATATAAGTATCTTAGGGCTAGCTATATTTAGCAATGGTACGTTAATGCACACAAAGATCAGTGCTTTTAGCTCATGAAAGTAACTCTAGTGTACTTTTATTCTCTTATGTTATGGCATTAGTGAAACAGTTAACTAGTTCCTAGAGCTATACAAAAACTATGGAATGGAAATTAGGAGGCACATAAATATTAGTTATAAATGAGATATAAAGGCGTCCTAACATCTTTTAGATAGATGCAGCAGCACCACTTTTCATATAAAAAGTTCTTTTATTCAGCACATAGTAGGAGCAGGTTAAAATAGAACGACGTTTCGGGTAGTCATCCCTTAGTCATGTTCACATAGTGTTTATTAAGCTTAATCACCTTTAAATAGCTATCAGCCAGGTGAGACCACACCTTTTCACTTAATTGTTAAGGTATACATTTTTCTTAACCTCTATTGCCATCTAGTGGTCTGACCTATATCAAACATACAATTTTATTTTACAAAAAAATTTTTTCTAAAAAAAGAGAACAATCACATTTGTTGAAGAGCAGATATCAAAATGTCAAAATACAGAATTAAATGCCAGAAAGGGAATTATGTAAAAGTAAAAAATATGTTACTTTATAAGAATACACTTAAATCTATTTCCCTATTCATACCATTGGGGATTAAGCAATCTAATTTATTAATCCAAAATGCCTCACGTTTTTTGAGAAGCAATTCTCTATTGCCACCATGCCTAGGGCTCTGTATGTAATCTATTATTTGAAATCTTAATTGTGCAATAGAGTGACCCTTACTTAGAAAATGGTGGGCAACTGGGGCCTTTAAATCTCCTGTCCTGATATTAGATTTGTGTTGGATTATTCTGTCTCTCACTCTCTGAGTCGTCTCTCCAATGTAGATAAGCCCACACGGACATTTAATTAAATATATAGCAAAATTAGCATTACAATTATAATAGCCCTTGATCTTAAATTTTTGTCCCGTAAGGGGGTGGATGAATGTATCACCTTTTATCATGTTATTACAACTGGAGCAATTGAGACAAGGGAAGCAGCCATTTTTCTCTGAAGTAATATACCCCAATCTTGATTTCTTACTGGAGCCAACGTCAGCCTTAACAATTTTGTCTTTTAAACTAGGAAGTCTAGTATATGCTGACATAGGTGGTTGGTGGAATGCTAATACCCCAGGGTTACACTCCCTTAACACATACCAGTGCTTCTTAATGATCCTTTGTATTTCTGAACTGCAAGAATTATACTCAGACACAAATACCATCCTGTCAGGGTCCTTTCTCTTATGGGTATTTTCAGTATTGACCCCTTTCATCAGGTAACTGTACCACCTTATCAATAGTCTCCTGAATCAAATAAGGGGATATCCTCGCTGCACAAATCTAGTACCCATCTCCTGTAATCTCTGTAAAGCCAAGGACTTATCTTTCACTATCCACTTTACTCTCAGCATTTGACTATAAGGTAAAGATTTCACCAAAGCAGGTGCATGGGCACTAGAAAAGTGTAGGAGACTGTTCCTATCAGTATCTTTTCTGAATAGATCTGTTTTTAGAAGGGAACCATCTTTATAGATTTTAGTGTCAAGGAAGTTGATAGACTCTTCGCTCCAAGACATTGTAAATTTAATACATCCTGATGCCCTGTTCAATTCACTCACAAATTGTTGTAGGGATCCAACGTCACCCCACCACATGCCAAATATATCATCTATGTAGCGCCACCAGGTGGCACCACATAGAATAAAGAGCTCATTTTCATATACAAATTTCTCCTCGAAAATACTCATAAAAATATTGGCATAGGTAGGGGCGACGTTGGACCCCATAGCAGTCCCCTGTTTTTGTAAGAAATAAGAATCTTCAAAAAGGAAATAATTACAGTGCAGAATAATTTCCATTAATTCCATAATAAATTGCTGTTGCATAGCAGTGAACCTATTACTTTTACCAATAGCATATTTAATAGAATCTAGCCCACTACTGTGTGGTATAGACGTGTAAAGGCTAACAATGTCTAAACTATACAAAATACATTTATCCATATTCCCTGGCAGACCCTCAATCTTAGATAGAAAGTCATTAGTATCTTTAATAAAAGACATAGCCTGAGCTACAAATGGTCTCAACAGTCTATCAAGGTATATGGATATATTTGTAAAGATAGAGTCAGAACCCGCCACTATGGGACGTCCAGGAGGGGTCCCCAGATTTTTATGAACCTTAGGGAGAGTGTAAAACACTGGTATAGTGTACTCCTCTTTAATAAGGTAATTCTTAGTTTCATTATCAATAATCCCATTCTGGAATGCTCTCTGTATGCATCTTTTTATGTCTACTGCAATTTTAGATGAGGGGTCTGATGTTAATGGCGTATATACATCTGTATTAGCTAATTGAGCTTTAATTTCACCAATATAGTACCCCCTATCCAAAATAACTGTGGCTCCGCCCTTATCAGCTTGTTTGCAAATCAATTCTTTATTATTGCAAATTGCTTGTAAGGCTTGACCATCTTCTTTTGACATATTAGGCAAAAAAACGTAATTTCTTGTTACAGTATTTTTTCTTTAAATTATCCAAGTCAGATTTTACCAATTTCATGAATACATCAACACTTGAATCATAACATGTTGGAACAAATGTACTCTTATTTTTCAATCCCAGACTCTTAATAGCTAAATCATCAAAGGTAGAAACATTTTTCAATTGACTCTTAAACTCATAATCAGCATTGGAAAAAAAGGATTTTAACTTAAGACTTCTATTAAATTTGTAAAGGTCCTGATCTAATTTAAACCAATTACAATAGTCTTGTTTGACAGTACCATGGAATCCACTTCAGGGGATTCAGATGTCGGAGGAGACGGGGCGGTAGGAGGCATCACCAATCCACAGCAAGCTGTCACAGGCACCGCAGAGGAGGACACGCCGGGGGGCCAAACACTAGTGTTGAACATCTCTAAGGTAGAACTTTCAAATGCCCAATATAAGGTGTTGGAGAAGGGACTTTCTTTTTGCAAACAAGACTATTGTAATTGGTTTAAATTAGATCAGGACCTTTACAAATTTAATAGAAGTCTTAAGTTAAAATCCTTTTTTTCCAATGCTGATTATGGGTTTAAGAGTCAATTGAAAAATGTTTCTACCTTTGATGATTTAGCTATTAAGAAGTCTGGGATTGAAAAATAAGAGTACATTTGTTCCAACATGTTATGATTCAAGTGTTGATGTATTTATGAAATTGGTAAAATCTGACTTGGATAATTTAAAGAAAAATACTGTAACAAGAAATTACGTTTTTTTGCCTAATATGTCAAAAGAAGATGGTCAAGCCTTACAAGCAATTTGCAATAAAAAAGAATTGATTTGCAAACAAGCTGATAAGGGCGGAGCCACAGTTATTTTGGATAGGGGGTACTATATTGGTGAAATTAAAGCTCAATTAGCTAATACAGATGTATATACGCCATTAACATCAGACCCCTCATCTAAAATTGCAGTAGACATAAAAAGATGCATACAGAGAGCATTCCAGAATGGGATTATTGATAATGAAACTTAGAATTACCTTATTAAAGAGGAGTACACTATACCAGTGTTTTACACTCTCCCTAAGGTTCATAAAAATCTGGGGACCCCTCCTGGACGTCCCCATAGTTGGCGGGTTCTGACTCTATCTTTACAAATATATCCATATACCTTGATAGACTGTTGAGACCATTTGTAGCTCAGGCTATGTCTTTTATTAAAGATACTAATGACTTTCTATCTAAGATTGAGGGTCTGCCAGGGAATATGGATAAATGTATTTTGTATAGTTTAGACATTGTTAGCCTTTACACGTCTATACCACACAGTAGTGGGCTAGATTCTATTAAATATGCTATTGGTAAAAGTAATAGGTTCACTGCTATGCAACAGCAATTTATTATGGAATTAATGGAAATTATTCTGCACTGTAATTAATTCCTTTTTGAAGATTCTTATTTCTTACAAAAACAGGGGACTGCTATGGGGTCCAACGTCGCCCCTACCTATGCCAATATTTTTATGAGTATTTTCGAGGAGAAATTTGTATATGAAAATGAGCTTCTTTATTCTATGTGGCGCCACATGGTGGCGCTACATAGATGATATATTTGGCATGTGGTGGGGTGACGTTGGATCCCTACAACAATTTGTGAGTGAATTGAACAGGGCATCAGGATGTATTAAATTTACAATGTCTTGGAGCGAAGAGTCTATCAACTTCCTTGACACTAAAATCTATAAAGATGGTTCCCTTCTAAAAACAGATCTATTCAGAAAAGATACTGATAGGAACAGTCTCCTACACTTTTCTAGTGCCCATGCACCTGCTTTGGTGAAATCTTTACCTTATAGTCAAATGCTGAGAGTAAAGCGGATAGTGAAAGATAAGTCCTTGGCTTTACAGAGATTACAGGAGATGGGTACTAGATTTGTGCAGCGAGGATATCCCCCTTATTTGATTCAGGAGACTATTGATAAGGTGGTACAGTTACCTGATGAAAGGGTCAATACTGAAAATACTCATAAGAGAAAGGACCCTGACAGGATGGTATTTGTGTCTGAGTATAATTCTTGCAGTTCAGAAATACAAAGATCATTAAGAAGCACTGGTTATGTGTTAAGGGAGTGTAACCCTGGGGTATTAGCATTCCACCAACCACCTATGTCAGCATATACTAGACTTCCTAGTTTAAAAGACAAAATTGTTAAGGCTGACGTTGGCTCCAGTAAGAAATCAAGATTGGGGTATATTACTTCAGAGAAAAATGGCTGCTTCCCTTGTCTCAATTGCTCCAGTTGTAATAACATGATAAAAGGTGATACATTCATCCACCCCCTTACGGGACAAAAATTTAAGATCAAGGGCTATTATAATTGTAATGCTAATTTTGCTATATATTTAATTAAATGTCCGTGTGGGCTTATCTACATTGGAGAGACGACTCAGAGAGTGAGAGACAGAATATCCAACACAAATCTAATATCAGGACAGGAGATTTAAAGGCCCCAGTTGCCCACCATTTCTAAGTAAGGGTCACTCTATTGCACAATTAAGATTTCAAATAATAGATTACATACAGAGCCCTAGGCATGGTGGCAATAGAGAATTGCTTCTCAAAAAACGTGAGGCATTTTGGATTAATAAATTAGATTGCTTAATCCCCAATGGTATGAATAGGGAAATAGATTTAAGTGTATTCTTATAAAGTAACATATTTTTTACTTTTACATAATTCCCTTTCTGGCATTTAATTCTGTATTTTGACATTTTGATATCTGCTCTTCAACAAATGTGATTGTTCTCTTTTTTTAGAAATTTTTTTTTGTAAAATAAAATTGTATGTTTGATATAGGTCAGACCACTAGATGGCAATAGAGGTTAAGAAAAATGTATACCTTAACAATTAAGTGAAAAGGTGTGGTCTCACCTGGCTGATAGCTATTTAAAGGTGATTAAGCTTAATAAACACTATGTGAACATGACTAAGGGATGACTACCCGAAACGTCATTCTATTTTAACCTGCTCCTACTATGTGCTGAATAAAATAACTTTTTATATGAAAAGTGGTGCTGCTGCATTTTTTGAAGATTTTGGATACCATTGGGATCTTTGCAGTGATCCTGTGCTAGCTTGCACACACCCTGGGTTTGAGTGCTGGATTTCTATTTTGTTATCTTTTAGATAGAGGTGTTCTCCATGAAGAACCTTGTAATTATAGCAATGAGGACATCATGATAGTTTGTTATGAATATATTATTCCCTATGGGCTTGTTTAATAAATATAAAGAAATTGGTGGCTGGTACAGCAGGTATTGATAAGTAGTGATATGTTTCCCCCCCCCCTTATATTAGAGGGGTATTGTGAGGTTGATATATCATGCCCTTTTTCAAAATAAAGAAAGATTGAAGGGTAAAATTCTTTTAACCCAGTAAAGGATGCTTATTATCCAGCCTTCATGTTAGTGATTTACAGCCTGAGCATATGTAGGGAATTAAAAAAACATATAAATCTGAGAAAGTGTTGATATCGACAGAAAATAAGCTCTAAAACTATCTGTCAGCATGAAGACATATCTGTGTAGTAATAATGTGGGGCTGATAAACAACTGGAACATGAAGGCAATAAGTTACCCCATGATATAGCTGGGAATAGTGCTATAATCACCAAAATCACTCTTTTGTATCTGAGGAAGTCCAGGAGCAAAACATGAAAGAGTTTGAGTTAGATTAATAGTTAATGCTATTTATGAACTTCTCTAAACTGTAGCAATATTTTGATGTTGGAGCTAGTACAAAGGGTGAGAAGCTCTATCTAGTGGTAAACTTAAGCTCCTGGATTAAGATCATCCAAGATGGCGTCCCTTCAATTCCGATTGGCTGATAGAATCCTATCAGTCAATCGGAATAAGGTAGGAAAAATCCTATTGGCTGATGCAATCAGCCAATAGATTGATCTCACATTCTATTGGCTGTTCCAATCAGCCAATAGAATGCAAGCTCAATCCTATTGGCTGATTGGATCAGCCAATAGGATTGAACTTCAATCCTATTGGCTGATTGCATCCGCCAATAGGATTTTTCCTACCTTAATTCCGATTGGCTGATAGTATTCTATCAGCCAATCGGAATTGAAGGGGACGCCATCTTGGATGACGTTGCTTAAAGGAACCTTCATTCTTCAGTCAACGTCGGATGGAAGAGGATGATCCGCGTCGGATGTCTTCAAGATGGACCCGCTCCCACTCCGGATGGAAGAAGATAGAAGATGCCGCCTGGATGAAGACGTCTGCCAGTCTGGAGGTCCTCTTCTGGCCGGATCGGATGAAGACTTCTGCCCCTCTGGACGTCCCATTTGTGCCCGGCTGGGTGAAGACGGCTCAAGGTAGGGTGATCTTCAAGGGGGTAGTGTTAGGTTTTTTTTAAGGGGGGATTGGGTGGGTTTTAGAGTAGGGTTGAGTGTGTGGGTGGTGGGTCTTATGTTGGGGGGGTATTGTATTTTTTTTTTACAGGTAAAAGAGCTGATTACTTTGGGGCAATGCCCCACAAAAGGCCCTTTTAAGGGCTATTTGTAATTTAGTATAGGGTAGGGAATTTTATTATTTTGGGGCACTTTTTTATTTTAATAGGGGGATTAGAGTAGGTGTAATTAGTTTAAAAAAATGTAATTCTTTTTTTATTTTCTGTAATTTAGTGTTTGTTTGTTTTTGTACTTTAGTTTATTTAATTTAATTGTAGTTAATTGTAGATAATTGTAGGCAATTTATTTAATTAATTTAATGATAGCGTAGTGTTAGGTGTAATTGTAATTTAGGTTAGGAATTATTTTACAGGTCAATTTGTACTTATTTTAACTATGAAGTTATTAAGTAGTTAATAACTATTTAATAACTATTGTACCTAGTTAAAATAAATACAAAGTTGCCTGTAAAATAAAAATAAATCCTAAGATAGCTACAATGTAACTATTAGTTATATTGTAGCTAGCTTAGGGTTTATTTTATAGGTAAGTATTTAGTTTTAAATAGGATTCATTTATTTAATAGTAGTAAATTTATTTAGTTTTATTTAAATTATATTTGTTAGGGGGTGTTAGGGTTAGACTTAGGTTTAGGGGTTAATAAATTTAATATAGTAGCGGCGACGTTGGGGGCGGCAGATTAGGGGTTAATAAATGTAGTTAGGTGTCTGCAATGTTAGGGACAGTAGATTAGGGGTTAATAAAATTTAACTAGTGTTTGCGAGGCGGGAGTGCGGCGGTTTAGGGGTTAATAAATTTATTAAAGTGGCGGCGATGTCTGGTTGGCAGATTGGGGATTAAACATTTTAGTTAAGTGTTTCCGATGGGGGGGGGCCTCGGTTTAGGGGTTAATAGGTAGTTTATGGGTGTTAGTGTACTTTTTATCACTTTAGTTAAGAGCTTTATGTTCCGGCGTTAGCCCATAAAAACTCTTAACTACTGACTTTTAAATGCGATCTACCGCTCACTTTTTCAGGCGATCGTAATACCGGCATTAGGCAAATCCCATTAAAAAGATAGGATACGCAATTGACGTAAGGGGATTTACGGTATGCTAAAATCGCAGAAAAAAGTGAGCGGTACACCTGTACCTGCCAGACTCGTAATACCAGCGGGCGTTAAAAAGCAGCGTTGGGACCCCTCAACACTGCTTTTTAAGGCTAACGCAAGACTAGTAATCTAGCCGTATATATGCAAGGCTAGTGTGTATAGATTAGCCTATTCCAGTGTTATATCTTGCTATAGGGTTTTAAAAGGAGAAGCTGAAATAAGTTCCCTGAAATTACTGCAATAAAGGTTAACTGAATAGAACTGTACAGCTTACATGAAATACATATATCAAGTAAATGGTTACATAGAAAATGCAATTATGGTTATACTTATGGGTAGACTTTGTTAACTTTAAACCAGCATCCTTCAGCTTTTCTGAGTAGCTGCAAACTAACTGCGCATTATACTCAGGTCTAATGACCATCATGCAATGACAAGTGATTTGTGTCAGTTTACATACATAGATCTCTACAATATAAAATAAAATCGAAACCAGTAATGGTGCAGCAGCAGATGAACATCTAAATAGAAAGAGATTGTATCAACAGTCTGTTGCTGAAAGGCTACTCTTCTTGGACCACTAGCTAAGTTGATAGGTAGAACGTATAGAGAAGCTTATACAGTATATATAGGATATATCTTAGATGACAAACCACATTCTTATTTTAAACATAGAGGTGTGCACTTTTACTATAGGTGTAACTATTAGAAATTATAGCACTCTAGACAGATGTTAGTAATTCATGGTAATAAATTTCAAACTATGGAAAAGTGCTTACAGGGTTATATATGAGATAGAGGTAGCCTATTCACTCTCCACATGAATAGAGAACAGTACATTCTGCAATCACAACCTAAGCTTTAACATGTTCAAATTTTTTAAAAGATAAACACTATCAGATGAATACTATCTATTATGCCATAATTCCTTACTACCCACAGAGGATGAAATGATTCTACTCCATCTCGGCCGCCAACAATGATCTTGCAGAACCCTCTGCAGGTTAGGGTATACTTACAGTTGGTAAGAATGGAGCTATCCTGACCAGAAAAATGAAGGTTAAAACCAGGTGTATTAGAATAGAATAGTTATTCTACCATGCTATGTATTAATAAGGAGACCTGTGTTGAAAACTGCAATGCCTATGACTAGGGTCACTATTATACAAAACTGGAGAAAACAGCAAACATAGACGTCTAGAAACACCGGCCCGCAGCAGGCCCGTGTTCAAGGTGTAGGTGAGCACTCAGTCCGTTCAACCGATTCCCACTTTCTTATGCTGTGGAGAAGTAGAGGCATAACAGGGCTGAACAGGGTACAGAAGTGGTTGTCGGTAAGCTGTCCAATTGATTGCCGCAGAGAGGGCCTGTGAAGTTGACAACCAACCAGACGACTGGACGCTGACCGGAAGGTGCGGTCCTTGGGCTCATTAAGGATCGCACTGGCTGTTGGTAATCCTCTACATCTGGCAAAGGAGATCCAGCTGCAATCAGCATATCTGCCGATATTAGAGCCTCCTGATTCATCGACACACTGGGTAACAAAGTCATGTGATCTTGTGCAATGTTTCCTATCTGCTGTAATTCTCGGATCACTGCTCAGCCTATGCATTGTATTTTCCCTGCAGACTTGTAGGTTTTGTATTGCCTCTATAGGGTTAGTTGAATCTAAAGTACTCCTTCCCCCACCAAAATATCTCTCCATGGCAAACTAACTCATTCTCCAGAACAGAAAATTCTGGTTGACGAATTGTATTAGACATTGCTAGCATCCTATTATTTCGACTAGCGTCCTCCGTAGGGGCCTGTATAAGCAAACTGGTCTCATCAGCATTTACTTCATTATAGGAAGCCAGTTGAGCAGGGCCTCTTTCCGTACATTGTTGCAGTTCACCTTGGGATGAGCTGATATCGAGTACTCCTTTCCATTCAGTTTCTAGGTGTATACAGATCTGTTCATAACTATCATGAAGCATGTTCTCTATTGCGTGTAGCAGCACGTGGCCATTTATTCCCCTCTTTTTGTCGGTTAACTGTATAGTGAATCAATCCAAAAAACAGGATTGCATAACCCCATAAACTTGGGGGGGGGTATCATGCAGCAGCCCCAGACCTACACTGAACATTACACACAGGGTCCACTTTCAAAGCCGCAATGTAGTTAGATCACAGTTGGGCACAAGATGGCTTCTAGGGTCTGTGTGGTAGTTACCGCATAGCTGTTCCACAGAGAATAGGCGATATCGCAATCAGTTTCTCCACTCCCGGGATGTTTAATGATTCTGCCTGGGAAATTGCTATCGGAGATGTAGGTTAGAAGAAGTTAGCAGGCTTTATCAGCTATAAATATCAAATAATCTAAGTCTAGTAGCCGGAGCTTCACTGAGACGCGTTCTGCCGCAATGGAAGCAGGCCCCGCCCCATGCAAGTCTCTTTTTAATGCTCTCAAACATATGTGTTTGGATATTTGCTTACAAATGTAAAGTTTTCTAATGCTCTCTATAACTTATCTCCCTTTTTACGGTCTCTCTTTTGGCTCCTGTGTCTAGCTATACACATCAATATTACATGTGCTAGTCTTCACGACAGAGCACGCTACATTTAAAGGGACAGTGTGTTTGCATTTGGACTAGACTCTTTCAAAGTTTAAGATTAATATCTTAGCATTATTAGTATTGACAAAATTTAATGAATTATTCAGAAGCATTACTCATTGCTCAGGAGATGTTTTACATCCTAGAAGGTCTATACAGATGCGTATCACAAAGTGCATTCTATGCTTTTATGAAATTTGGAGTTTTTAAATCATTCAAAAATTTCAAATTGTATTTCAATGCATTATCTGGTGTGCTTTTTAAATACTGAAATATTTGAGACATATTTGTTTTATTTTACACAATTTTAAAAAATTGTGATAAAGGATGTATATTTTTTGGGTGTGTTTTTTTTAATAAGTAAAATCTCTACTGTATATTGAGACCACTTTTTTAATTTAATACTCAATAGGTGACTCGGGTTACATGAGCCGAACTGGGTCTACAATGAGGCGCCACTTAAGAACCTGGGCTATGATTGAAAGCTGTTTGGGGCTCCTCAAGATGAGATTTCAATGTCTTGACAGGTCTGGAGGAGCCCTACAATATAGCCCAAAGAAGGTGGTGAAGATCATCTTTGCCTGCAGTGTCCTCCACAGCATTCCACAACAGGGAAGATTGCTACAGGACACCAAGTGCCCCAAGTCCTTCTGAGAGAGGAGGTGAAACAGGTAGCTATAATGAATGGCACGATCAGGATGAAGGATCAATGTCAGAAACAATGTCATTTGCAATCACTTTGCAAGGTAAAATACAGAATGCATCTTTGTGACCACTGTTATAATGTACTATTTGGGGCCTATTTATCAAGCTGTCAACCGCAAATATGCTGGAATTCTGCAGCGTAATTGTGGCGAGCTTGATTCTCCTTATTTATCAAAGGCCTACAGTCCGGCAAAAGTAGAATTTTGTGACGTAACATCCGCTGGTCTCAATCTGACACAGATCGATTGCTTACGTCACTACAGATGTTCCGAATGCAATTCAGCACTATCTGACTACTTTTGCAAGTTATCAAATAACTACCAGGTACGCTCGCCACTGTTCCGGCCCAGCGCAACTGGTTTTCAACCCCTGGAGGTGGCGGATGCATAGGAATCAACGGGAGTCCTGAAAGGCAGCGAAAGATTATGTTTGCTGCAGCCCGATATCCCATTGATTCCTATGGGAGAATAAAATTTAAGTTTACACCTAACACCCTAACATACCGCCGAGTCTAAACACCCTAATCTGCCACCCCCTACACCGCCCGCCACCTACATTATACTATTAACCCCTAATCTGCTGCCCCCCTACACCGTCACTCATCTACATTATACTTATTAACCCCCTAATCTGCCGCCCCGCCAACCGCCCCGCCTCCTACATTATACTTTATTAACCCTATTCTGCCATCCCGACACCACCTCCACCTAAATAAAGTTATTAACCCCTATCTCCGCCCGCTCCCGGACCCCCACCGGGCAACTAAATAAATGTATTAACCCCTTAAACTCCTGGCCTCCCACATCACTAGCACTTATTAAACCTAATTAACCCCAAGAAACTGCCAGCCCCCACATCGCCATAAACTAAATTAAACTATTAACCCCTAAAACCTAACAAACCTCTAACTTTAGATTAATTATTAACTCATCCCTATCTTATAATAAATTTAAACGATACCTTTAGATTTAAAGTTAAACTATATTAAACTACTAATTTAATTAATCTACCCCTAACTATTATACTAAATTATATTAAACTATATTAAATTAATAAATTAATCTACCCTAAACTATTAGACTTAAATTACATTAAACTTACAAATTTAAATTACTGTATTATATATTTTAAACACCTAACCCTACTCAAATAATTAAAATCTACACTAAAAAATTACTAAGTTACAAAAACTAACAACTAAGTTACAAAAAAATAACAAACACTAAGTTTACACACAAAAATAAAACACTAAGTTACAAAAAAATAAAAAAGAAATTATCAAGATTTAACCTAATTACACCTAATCTAAGGGCCCTATGAAAATAACCCCCCCCCCCAAAATAAAAAGAAAAACCCTAACTTACAATAAACTACAAATTGTCCTTAAAAGCGCCTTTTGTGGGGCATTGCATCAAATAAATCAGCTCTTTACCTGTAAATGAAAAATACAATACCCCCCAACAGTAAAACCCACCACCCACACAACCAACCCACCACCCATTACAACCAACCCCCCAAATAAAATCCTAATCTAAAAAAACCTAAGATCCCCATTGCCCTGAAAAGGGCATTTTGCTCTATTGCTACCCAAAAGCCCTAACCTAAAAATAAAACCCACCCAATACACCCTAAAAAATCCTAACACTAACCCCAGAAGAGTCACCTTACAGTTTGAAGATCCGACATCCATCCTCCAAGAAGCCCGCAGAAGTCTTCATCCAATCGGCCGAAGTCTTCCTCCAAGCCCGCAGAAGTCTTCACCCAGACGACATCTTCTATCTTCATCCATCCGGCGTGGAGCAGCTCCATCTTCAAGACATCCGACGCGGAGCATCCTCTTCAATCGACGGCTTCTTCGGAATGAAGGTTCTTTTAAATGACGTCATCCCAAGATGGCATCCCTTAGATTCTGATTGGCTGATAGAATTCTATCAGCCAATAGGAATTAAGGTTGAAAAAAATCCTATTGACTGTTGCAATCAGCCAATAGGATTGAGGCTTGGCATTCTATTGGCTGATTGGAACAGCCAATAGAATGCGATCTCAATTTGACGTTCAATCCTATTGGCTGATTGCAACAGCCAAAAGGATTGTTTCAATCTTAATTCCGATTGGCTGATAGAATTCTATAAGCCAATCATAATCTAAGAGACGGCAATCTTGGATGACGTCATTTAAAAGAAACCTTCATTCCGAAGAAGCCATCGATTGAAGAGGATGCTCCGCGTCGATGTCTTCGAAGATGAAGCCGCTCCACGCCGGATGGATGAGATAAAAGATGCCATCTGGGTGAAGACTTCTGCGGGCTTGGAGGAAGACGTTGGCCGCTTGGATGAAGACTTCTGCCGGCTTCTGGAGATGGATGTCGGATTTTCAAAACTGTAAGTGAATCTTCTGGGGTTAGAGTTAGGATTTTTTAAGGGTGTATTGGTGTGTTTTATTTTAGGTTAGGGCTTTGGGCAGCAATAGAGCTAAATGCCCTTTTAAGGGCAATGCCCATTCAAAATGCCCTTTTCAGGGCATGGGAGCTTAGGTTTTCTTAGATTAGATTTTATTTGGGGGGGTTGGTTGTTGTGGGTGGTGGTTTTACTTGATTGGGGGGTTATTTGTATTTCTTTATTTACAGGTAAAAAGAGCTGATTTCTTTGCGGGCAATGCCCCGCAAAAGGCCCTTTTAAGGGCTATTTGTAGTTTATTGTAGGTTAGGGTTTTTTATTTTGGGGGGCTTTTTTATTTCATAGGTCTCATTAGATTAGGTGGTAATTAGTTTAAAACATTGATTAATTATTTTTTATTTTTTGTAACTTAGTGTTTATTTTTTTGTGTAACTCATGTGTTGTTATTTTTTGTAACTTAGTTGTTAGTTTTGTAACATAGTAATTTTTTAGTGTATATTTAAATAATTTGAGTATGGTTAGGGTGTTTAAATATATAATATTAGTTAATTTAATTTGTAGTTTAATGTAATTTTAGTGTTCAAGTTAGGGTAGATTTAATTATTAATTTAATATAGTTAATTGTAATGTTAGTATAAAAGGTTAGGGTAGATTAATTATTAATTTAATATAGTTTATTGTAATTTTGTATAAAAGATAGGGTAGATTAATTATTAATTTAATATAGTTTAAATGTAATTTTAGTATAATAGTTAGGGGTAGGTTAATTATTAATTTAATATAGCTTAAAGTAATTTTAGTATAATAGTTAGGGTAGGTTAATTATTAGTTATAATATAGTTTAATGTATTTGTAAAGGTAGTTTTAATGTATTATATGATAGGGATGAGTTAATATTTAATATAAAGTTAGCGAGTGTTAGGGTTTAGGGGTTTAATAGTTAAATTGAGTTTATGGTAGGGACATTGTGCACGGCTAATAAAATTCGGTTCGTTTTCGGTTCGGATCTGATTCGGACTTTCGAATTTCGGTTCGGATCTGAATCCGGAATTCGGAAAACAAAATTTGGAATAAATTATGTTTCGGGAAGTTATTCGGATCCGAATTATAAATTCGTTTCGGATTTATTCGGATGTCGGCTGAATTCGGTTCTATTCGGTTCCGAAATTCGGTATGTTTTAGGTACACTAAGTCACTAACTACCCATAAACTACCTATGAACCACTAAACCGAGGCCCCCCCCACATCGCAAACCCTATAATAACATTATTTAACCCCTAATCTGCCGATCGGATATCGCCGCAACCTACATTATAACTATTAAACCCCTAATCTGCTGTCCCTAACATCGCCGACCCCCTACATTATAGTTATTAACCACTAATCTGCCCCCCCCAACGTTGCCCGCAATCTAACTACAAGTATTAACCCCTAATCTGCCGACCCGATATCGCTGCCGCCTACATTATAGCTATTAACCCCTAATCTGCTGTCCCTAACACCGCCGACCCCTACATTATAGTTATTAACCCCTAATCTGCCCCCCCGAACGTCGCCGCAATCTAACTACAAGTATTAACCCCTAATCTGCCGACCCGATATCGCCGCCGCCTACATTATAGCTATTAACCCCTAATCTGCTGTCCCTAACACCGCCGACCCCTACATTATAGTTATTAACCCCTAATCTGCCGCCCCCAACGTTGCCGCAATCTAACTACAAGTATTAACCCCTAATCTGCCGACCCGATATCGCCGCCGCCTACATTATAGCTATTAACCCCTAATCTGCTGTCCCTAACACCGCCGACCCCTACATTATAGTTATTAACCCCTAATCTGCCCCCCCCAACGTCGCCGCAATCTAACTACAAGTATTAACCCCTAATCTGCCGACCCGATAGCCCCCTAATAAAATAACAAAGCCCCCAAAATAAAAAAATGCCCTACCCCTATACTAAATTACAAAAGTTAACAGCTCTATTACCTTACCCAGCCTTAAAAGGGCCTTTTGCGGGGGAATGCCCCAAAGAAAACAGCTCTTTTGCCTGTAAAAAAAAAACACAATACCCCCCCCCCACATAACAACCCCACCACCCACATACCCCTACTCTAACCCAAAAACCCCCTTAAATAAACACTACCCCCCCTGAAGATCTCCCTACCTTGAGTCGTGTTCACCCAGCCGGGCCGAAGTCTTCATCCGATGGGGCAGAAGAGGACATCCAGACCGGCAGAAGTCTTCATCCAAGCGGGGCAAGAAGATGTCTTCCATCCATCAGAAAAGTACCAAAAAAACAAAACAAACACTAAATTACCAAAAATAATAAAATATTACAATAATTTTAAACTAATTACACATAATCTAAGCCCCCTACTAGCTATTAATATAGCTACAATATAACTAATAGTTACATTGTAGCTATTTTTAGGATTTATATTTATTTTACAGGCAACTTTGTATTTATTTTAACTAGGTACAATAGTTATTAAATAGTTAATAACTATTTAATAACTACCTAGCTAAAATAAATACAAATTTACCTGTAAAATAAATCCTAACCTAAGTTACAATTACACCTAACACTACACTATCATTACATTAATTAAATAAATGAATCCTATTTAAAACTAAATACTTACCTGTAAAATAAACCCTAATATAGCTACAATATAACTAATAGTTACATTGTAGCTATTTTAGCATTTATATTTATTTTACAGGCAACTTTGTATTTATTTTAACTAGGTAAAATAGCTATTAAATAGATATTTACTGTTTAATAGCTACCTAGTTAAAATAATTACAAAATTACCTGTAAAATAAATCCTAACCTAAGTTACAATTAAACCTAACACTACACTATCATGAAATAAATTAAATACATTAACTACAAGTACCTACAATTAAATACAATGAAATAAACTAAACTAAAGTACAAAAAAACAAACACTAAATTACAAAAAATAAAAAAATATTACAAGAATTTTAAACTAATTACACCTAATCTAAGCCCCCTAATAAAATAACAAAGCCCCCCAAAATAAAAAAATGCCCTACCCTATACTAAATTACAAAGTATCAGCCAATCAGATTGACCTCGCATTCTATTGGCTGATCGGAACAGCCAATAGAATGTGAGGTCAATCTGATTGGCTGATTGGATCAGCCAATCGGATTGAACTTGAATCTGATTGGCTGATTCCATCAGCCAATCAGAATATTCCTACCTTAATTCCGATTGGCTGATAGAATCCTATCAGCCAATCGGAATTCAAGGGAGGCCATCTTGGATGACGTCACTTAAAGGTACAGTCATTGAGTTGTCGGATCAAGAAAGAAGAGGATGCTCTGCGTCGGATGTCTCTTCAGGATGCTGCCGCTCCCGCTCCGGATGGGATGAACAGAGAAGGATGCCGCCTGGGATCAAGACTTCTGATGGATGGAAGACCTCTTCTTGCCCCGCTTGGATGAAGACTTCTGCCGGTCTGGATGTCCTCTTCTGCCCCATCGATGAAGACTTCGGCCCGCTGGGTGAAGACACGGTAGGGAGATCTTCAGGGGGGGTAGTGTTAGGTTTATTTAAGGGGGGTTTGGGGTTAGAGTAGGGGTATGTGGGTGGTGGGTTTGTAATGTGGGGGGGGGGTATTGTGTTTTTTTTTTACAGGCAAAAGAGCTGTTTTCTTTGGGGCATGCCCCCGCAAAAGGCCCTTTTAAGGGCTGGTAAGGTAATAGAGCTGTTAACTTTTGTAATTTAGTATAGGGTAGGGCATTTTTTTATTTTGGGGTGCTTTGTTATTTTATTAGGGGGCTTAGATTAGGTGTAATTAGTTTAAAATTCTTGTAATTTTTTTTATTTTTTGTAATTTAGTGTTTGTTTTTTTGTACTTTAGTTTAGTTTATTTCATTGTATTTAATTGTAGGTACTTGTAGTTAATTTATTTAATGTATTTCATGATAGTGTAGTGTTAGGTTTAATTGCAATTTAGGTTAGGATTTATTTTACAGGTAATTTTGTAATTATTTTAACTAGGTAGCTATTAAACAGTACATATCTATTTAATAGCTATTGTACCTAGTTAAAATAAATACAAAGTTGCCTGTAAAATAAATATAAATCCTAAAATAGCTACAATGTAACTATTAGTTATATTGTAGCTATATTAGGGTTTATTTTACAGGTAAGTATTTAGTTTTAAATAGGATTCATTTATTTAATTAATTTAATGATAGTGTAGTGTTACGTGTAATTGTAACTTAAGTTAGGATTTATTTTACAGGTAAATTTGTATTTATTTTAGCTAGGTAGTTATTAAATAGTTATTAACTATTTAATAACTATTGTACCTAGTTAAAATAAATACAAAGTTGCCTGTAAAATAAATATAAATCCTAAAATAGCTAACAATGTAACTATTAGTTGTAGCTATATTAATAGCTAGTAGGGGGCTTAGATTAGGTGTAATTAGTTTAAAATTATTGTAATATTTTATTATTTTGGTAATTTAGTGTTTGTTTGTTTTTTGGTACTTTTCTGATGGATGGAAGACATCTTCTTGCCCCGCTTGGATGAAGACTTCTGCCGGTCTGGATGTCCTCTTCTGCCCCATCGGATGAAGACTTCGGCCCGGCTGGGTGAACACAACTCAAGGTAGGGAGATCTTCAGGGGGGTAGTGTTAGGTTTATTTAAGGGGGGTTTGGGTTAGAGTAGGGGTATGTGGGTGGTGGGTTGTAATGTGGGGGGGTATTGTGTTTTTTTTTACAGGCAAAAGGAGCTGTTTTCTTTGGGGCATGCCCCGCAAAAGGCCCTTTTAAGGGCTGGTAAGGTAATAGAGCTGTTAACTTTTGTAATTTAGTATGGGGTAGGTCATTTTTTTATTTTGGGGGGCTTTGTTATTTTATTAGGGGGCTTAGATTAGGTGTAATTAGTTTTAAAATTCTTGTAATATTTTTTTATTTTTGTAATTTAGTGGGGGGTTTTTTGTACTTTAGTTTAGTTTATTTAATTGTATTTAATTGTAGGTACTTGTAGTTAATTTATTTAATGATAGTGTAGTGTTTAGGTTTAATTGTAACTTAGGTTAGGATTTATTTTACAGGTAATTTTGAAATTATTTTAACTAGGTAGCTATTAATTAGTCAATAACTATTTAATAGCTATTGTAACCTAGTTAAAATAAATACAAAGTTGCCTGTAAAATAAATATAAATGCTAAAATAGCTACAATGTAACTATTAGTTATATTGCAGCTATATTAGGGTTTATTTTACAGGTAAGTCTTTAGTTTTATATAGGATTCATTTATTTATTTAATTTAATGATAGTGTAGTGTTAGGTGTAATTGTAACTTAGGTTATGATTTATTTTACAGGTAAATTTGTATTTATTTTAGCTAGGTAGTTATTAAATAGTTATTAACTATTTAATAACTATTGTACCTAGTTAAAATAAATACAAAGTTGCCTGTAAAATAAATATAAATCCTAAAATAGCTACAATGTAACTATTAGTTAAATTGTAGCTATATTAATAGCTAGTAGGGGGCTTAGATTAGGTGTAATTAGTTTAAAATTATTGTAATATTTTATTATTTTTGGTAATTTAGTGTTTGTTTGTATTTTGGTACTTGTATGATGGATGGAAGACCTCTTCTTGCCCCGCTTGGATGAAGACTTCTGCCGGTCTGGATGTACTCTTCTGCCCCATCGGATGAAGACTTCGGCCCGGCTGGGTGAACACGACTCAAGGTAGGGAGATCTTCAGGGGGGTAGTGTTAGGTTTATTTAAGGGGGGTTTGGATTAGAGTAGGGGTATGTGGGTGGTGGGTTGTAATGTGGGGGGGGTATTGTGTTTTTTTTTACAGGCAAAAGAGCTGTTTTCTTTGGGTCATGCCCCGCAAAAGGCCCTTTTAAGGGTTGGTAAGGTAATAGAGCTGTTAACTTTTGTAATTTAGTATAGGGTAGGGCATTTTTTTTTTATTTTGGGGGGCTTTGTTATTTTATTAGGGGGCTTAGATTAGGTGTAATTAGTTTAAAATTCTTGTAATATTTTTTTATTTTTTGTAATTTAGTGTTTGTTTGTTTTGTAATTTAGTAGGTTTTTTTTGTACTTTAGTTTATTAATTGTAGATAATTGTAGGTACTTGTAGTTAATTTATTTAATGATAGTGTAGTGTTAGGTTTAATTGTAACTTAGGTTAGGATTTATTTTACAGGTAATTTTGTAATTATTTTAACTAGGTAGCTATTAATTAGTCAATAACTATTTAATAGCTATTGTACCTAGTTAAAATAAATACAAAGTTGCCTGTAAAATTAAATATAAATGCTAAAATAGCTACAATGTAACTATTAGTTATATTGTAGCTATATTAGGGTTTATTTTACAGGTAAGTATTTAGTTTTTAAATAGGATTCATTTATTTAACTATAGTAAATTTATTTCGTTTTATTTAAATTATATTTAAGTTAGGGGGTGTTAGTGTTAGGGTTAGACTTAGGTTTAGGGGTTAATAACCTTATTATAGTAGCGGCGACGTTGTGGGCAGGAGATTAGGGGTTAATAATTGTAGGTAGGTGGCGGCGATGTTAGGGAGGGCAGATTAGGGGTTAATAAAATGTATTATAGTGTTTGCGAGGCGGGAGTGCGGCGGTTTAGGGGTTAATACATTTATTATAGTGGCGGCGATTTGCGGACGGCAGATTAGGGGTTAATACTTGTAGTTAGATTGCGGCGACGTTGGGGGGGCAGATTAGGGGTTAATAACTATAATGTAGGGGTCGGCGGTGTTAGGGACAGCAGATTAGGGGTTAATAGCTATAATGTAGGCGGCGGCGATATCGGGTCGGCAGATTAGGGGTTAATACTTGTAGTTAGATTGCGGCGACGTTGGGGGGGGGGCAGATTAGGGGTTAATAACTATAATGTAGGGGTCGGCGGTGTTAGGGACAGCAGATTAGGGGTTAATAGCTATAATGTTAGGCGATGGCGATATTCGGTCGCAGATTAGGGGTTAATAAAATAATGCAGGTGTCAGCGATAGCGGGGGCGGCAGATTAGGGGTTATAGCTATAATGTAGGGGTCGGCGGTGTTAGGGACAGCAGATATGGGGTTAATAGCTATGATGTAGGCGGCGGCGATATCGGGTCGGCAGATTAGGGGTTAATACTTGTAGTTAGATTGCGGGCGACGTTTGGGGGGGGCAGTTTTTAGGGGTTAATAACTATAATGTAGGGGTCGGCGGTGTTAGGGACAGCAGATTAGGGGTTAATAGCTATAATGTAGGCGGCGATATTCGGTCGGCAGATTAGGGGTTAATAAAATAATGCAGGTGTCAGCGATAGCAGGGGCGGCAGATTAGGGGTTAATAAGTGTCAGATTAGGGGTGTTTAGAGACTCGGGTACATGTTAGGGTGTTAGGTGCAGACTTATGTGTTTCCCCATAGGAAACAATCGAGCTGCGGGTGTTAGTTTTTTTTTCAGCCGAAACTCCCATTGTTTCCTATGGGGAAATGCCGAATTTTACCGAACTAATTCGGATTTATTCGGAGATACGGCAGCTATTTCGGATTCATTCGGTAGATTCGGAAGTAAATTTTAATTCGGAAATCCGAATCGATCCGAATCTCCGAATTTACCGAATTTTCCGAATTTCCGAATAAATCCGAAACGAACCGCACATGTCTAGTTTATGGCGATGTGGGGGGCTGGTGGTTTAGGGGTTAATAACTTTATTTAGTTTGCAGCGGTGTTCGGGGAGAGGCGGATAGGGGTTAAACATTTTAGTATAGTGGCGGTTGCTTAGTGACAGTATAACAAATAGAGCAGCGAAAAAAGCCGAATAGCAGCGAGATCGATTGACTGTTAGTTAACAACAATCCGCTGGCTCCATCGCCCCGTACTTGGTGTGAGGCTTTTTGATAGCTTTTTTGTTAAATATGGAGAGGGTATTCAGGTCAGCGGCAGCGATATTAGGCGATGTCAGGCGAGCGTATTGGTGCCGGCGAATGCAGCATAGTTGACGGTGTGATGAGAGTGGGAAGTGACGTCACCCAGATTGGGGACGGGGCTTAGGGCCGTTTGTCTGTGTCGCAGTTACTTAGTGAAATCAATGCTACCAGATGGTGTGTTCCCATGCTCTACAATAAAATAGAGTTGTACCATCTTTGCTGTGTCCTGCATGTGTCCTGCATCTCATGACATGGTGTCAGAAGATCTTGCCTGCGCTTCTGTTTCCTGATCGATGACGATGTCAAAGTTTACCCCACCTGAGCCTTTTGATTTCTCTCAGCCTGCAGCTTGGCCCACATGGCGTCAGCGGTTTCAGCGCTTCAGGATTGCTTCCAAGCTGGACAAGGAGAGTGGTGAAGTACAAGTTAATTCTCTTTTATACTCTATGGGGAAAGATGTGGAGCCAGTGTTCAATGCTTTTACTTTCCAAGAAGGGGAAGAATTTGACGTTGAAATAGTTATGAGTAAACTCAGTGCCCACTTTGTGCCCAAAAGAAATGTGATTCATGAGAGAGCTTGTTTTCACAAATGTGCTCAGCGTGTGGGAGAATCTGTGGAGTCATTTGTGCGCAGCCTGTATGAACTAGCTGAATTCTGTGAGTTTGGTGTTGCTAAAGAAGAGCAAATCAGAGACAGAATAGTCATAGGAATTGCAGATGCTGAAGTCTCACTGAAGCTACAGTTAGAGTCTGATTTAACATTAGATGGGGCTATTTGAAAAAGCAAAGTGCTGATCTGAGGTCTGAGAGTATTGTGGATGAAGTGCAGCAGTTCAGGAGAGCTGCTAGTGAAAGGCACAGTGTGAGCGGCAGATCAAGGGCAGCAGATAGGCCCAGAAGTGGTTGGGAGCAGCATGCCCGATGCACACAGTGCAACCGTGCCCATGATCAAAGTGTCATATGCCCTGCTAAAGAAAAAAGATGTAGAAAATTTAACAGGATGGGCCATTTTGAAGTGGTGTGTAAGACTGAATATATTAAGGAGATGCAGGTGGATAGCGACCGGGAGGGTCAAGAAGTGTCCTTTGTGGAGTCTGTTGTTGAACGGCCGGGTTCAGAAGATGATTGGAGGGTTACTCTTACTGTAATGGGAGCCAAAGTTGCCTTTAAGATTGACACAGGAGCAGATATCACTGTAATGTCTCTTGCAGCATTCATGAAACTGCCTCGACAGCCCCAGCTGGCAAAAGTTACAACAAAAGTCCATAGTCCTGGTGGCTGCATTGATTGTGCAGGGAAATTTCTTGTCAGCTACGTGTACAAGCAAAGGAAATTCACCATGTGGGTGCATGTGATTAGAGGTCAGTGTGTTAACAACTTATTAAGCAGAAAAGCAGCCTGTGGTTTGGGCCTAGTAGCCAGAGTGAATTAAATCTCAGAAAATATGTTTGGTGAATTGGGCCTACTGAATTGCAACTCAGTCCGTATATCACTTAAAGGTGACACAGTCCCATACAGCATTACCACTCCCCGTAGAATTCTGTTCCCGCTCATGCCTCAAGTGGAGAAGGAGCTTCTGCGTATGAAGAATATGGAGGTTATTGAAGAAGTTGTTGAAGCAACTGACTGGTTTGCCCCTATTGTGCTTGTTGCAAAGAAAAACGGGAAGCTACACATATGCGTAGACTTGAAAAGGCTGAATGAGGCAGTGAAGAGAGAGCGATATGTGCTGCTGACACTTGAAGACACTTGAAGGTCTGGGGACCTTCACAGGAAGAATCTTTTATGCAGGTCAAGTCCCTGCTGGGGTCTGCCCCAGTGTTGGGGTTCTACGACCCTTCCAAAAAGACTGTGGTTAGTGCTGATGCGAGCAGTTATGGATTAGGGGGCGCCCTCCTGCAGCTGAATGAAAACAAACTAGAGCCCATCGCCTACTGTTCCCGCACACTGACGGCTGCTGAGTCAAAATACACTCAAATTGAGAAAGAGTGCCTGGCCGCAGTTTGGGCATGTGAGTGCTTTCAGCGTTACCTAGTGGGTTTAGAGAAATTTAGTATGGAAAATGATCATAAACCCCTAGTCCCTTTAATCAACTCCTATGATATTGACAAAACACCCCTAAGATGCCAGAGACTTCTAATGAGGCTGCTCAGTTCAACGTTTCAGGCAGTGCATGTGCCAGGGAAACAACTGGTTGTGGCGGATACACTGTCTAGGCTCCCGCTGGCTGCTGCCAAAGAGTCTTCAACGGAATCGGATGTGAAAGTGTATGTAGATTCAGTTCTGGCCTCTAAGTCCATTTCTTCAGGGAAACTAGAACAAATAAAGTAAGAGACATATTTAGATACAGACCTTCAAGAAGTTATAAAGTACATAAAAGAAGGTTGGCCGAGAGGCAGCCTGGGTGTCTTTAAGTTCTTACCAGTCAGAGAGATCGCAGCTCACGGAGCTGGATGGGTTGGTGCTGTTCCAGGACCACATTGTTATTCCTGTCAGCATGAGGAATTAAACAGGATTCACAATGGCCACTTAGGCATTACAAAGTGCAGAGAAAGGGCAGCTATGGCTGTATGGTGGCCTGGGATCAGTTCCGACATTGCAAGTCATGTGTCTAAATGTGCCTTTTGCCGGGAATGCTGGCCTACTCAGAGAAAGGAGCCCTTGATTTCTACTCCGCTGCCTGCAGAACCGTGGCATAAAATAGCTGCTGATTTGTGCGAACTGCACAGGAAAAAGTTCCTAGTCGTGATTGACTACTATTCCAGGTATTTGGAAATTGCACCTTTGAATGAAATCACAAGTCAAGCTGTTATTACTCGTCTCAAGAGCTTGTTCGCCCGGTGGGGCATACCAATAGGTTTGGTGAGTGATAACGGAATGCAGTTCACTTCAACAGAGAATATGATCTTATACATTCCACGTCAAGTTCACATTACCCGCAGGCTAAATTCATTTTGAAGCAATCTGAGCCATACCTGGCCCTCTTGTCCTATAGGGCGACTCCCATTCAAGCCACAGGGTTTAGCCTGGCACAGCTGATGCTAGGACGCCAGATTCACACCACTTTACCTTCTGTTGGTGTCTTCCAGCCAACTAGCTCTATTCCTCGGGACGAAGTCCTTAGGAGGGATGAAGAGGCAAAAAGGGGCTATCGATTCTTCTACGACAGGAGACATTCTGTGAGGCCCTTGCAAGAGCTGATTGCGGGGCAAAGTGTCATAATTAAACTGGATGATGAGAAGAAATGGAAGATGCCTGCTACGGTAATTGGATGCTCTCCAGAACCAAGGTCTTATGTTATCCTTACTGATGGAGGGACAGTTACACACGGTAATCGAAAACATCTTCAGCCTGTACCTGAGAGTTTGGAACTGGATGCCTCAGTACCACCGCCGGTGGGATCCCCTGTTTTAAAAGGGGTGCCTTCCCCTCAGCAAGATCACAGTGGGGATATGTCTTTGCCTCCAGCAGACTCTCAATCACCTTCTTCTGTATAAGAGGACAGTTCATGTAGAGTTACATCAAGTGAAAGAGTGGTGAAACTTCCGGCCCGATATCGGGATTAACTTTAGTTAGAACAGTGATCGGAAGTATGGGCAGAATAATCCCATGGTCACTGTGGACTAGGGTAGTCTACCCCAATGTTCAAGTCAGGATGTAATTCATGTTGTTTATATTTTCTGTAATTTCTTATTTGTTATTTGTTATATACTATACAAAACTGTTGTTGTATACCTTGTTATTTGTTATATTCAAATGAAAAAAAAATGTATACTTTGTCCTTTGAAAAGGGGGAAGATGTTATCAGAGTGGGAAGTGACGTCACCAGATTGGGGGCGGGGTTTAGGGCCGTTTGTCGGTGTCGCAGTTACTTAGTGAAATCAATACTACCAGATGTATGTTCCCATGCTCTACAATAAAATAAAGTTGTACCATCTTTGCTGTGTCCTGCATGTGTCCTGCATCTCATGACGGCTTGATAAATAGGCCTCTATGTGTCAGTAAAATAGCAATTGAAAGGTAAATTCTACATCTAGGTCTCTGGCTGTGGTCACAAAGAATAGTGATGACTTCACCTACAATCAGAGGGTAAGTCTACACAATGTATGTATTGAACCTGCATGCAACTTGCTTAGTGACATAACAGAAAGGAGGACACATATTTCGACAGAGGAATTGAGCTCAGTGTTTTAGGCCCAATAGTTTTGAGGTCTAGATTAGCTACAATAATGTTGCCAAAACATGTTTCCCTCTTCTTTTCTATTGTTTTTCATTTAGTAAAGAAAAATTCCCCTAGAGTCTGCAAGGGAGGAAAGAACAGAATGTGACAGCTCCTGCAGATGATGGGATACTTTGCATTTAAACAACTTTGCAAAATATAAAATGGTTTTATAGTTTACTTTTTGCAATATTTTTAATTAATGATTATTTTACTGTAATTCTTGTCCAGAAATAATCAAGTTAATTACATGTACATATGTTAATAGCAAAAAACACAACTGACTGGACATTTGGGGGATTAATTAAGTGTTGAAGCACATAGTTGATCTAATGGGGCCAATTTATCAAGGGTCAAAATGGCCCCTGATGCCCCTGTATTCGCACAAGCCTTCAGGCTCACCGGAAAAAAGCAGTTATGAAGCAGCGGACCGCTGCTCCTTAACTGGTCCACCGCCTCTGAGGCTGCGGACATCAAACCGCCTGATTGTGTACGATCGGGTTAGCTACGAATCTGCAGGGGGCGGCATTGCACCAGCAGTTCACTAGAACTGCTTGAGCAATGTTAAATGCTGATAGTGTATCATGTCTGCCAGACTTTGATAAATCGGCCTCAATATGCTAATTTAGTTTTTATTTTCCCTTCAAGATTTACACAATTGAATCCTGAAATTTCTTCAAATAAATCTATATATTGCTTGTTTGTTTTTTGTCTCCTTGTTTCTTGAATTTCAATATTATTTTTCCCAGCCTTGTTTGTTTAATATCAATAATAACATAATTTGCTAACAACTAGAAATCTTTGTTTGGATTTCTTATATATTCTAAGTCTGAAAAGAGAGGTTATGAAGTTACAAAGAGTCATGATAGTATTAATACTTAATGATAAAACATGCCTGATTTGTGTCAAAATACACTGTAATGGTAATATATATAAGAAATATAGGCATATTAACAAAATGTATTCAAGTTTGATTTGAATATAATGATCATTATTTTAAAATATCTGTCATATTGAAACACACCCTTCACATGTTTAACCAAATATAAAACACTCATCCTATCAGAACAACTAGACTCAGTCCCATGATAAAGTTCGGAAATAAATATAGTCTGCATGTACACCATTTTGTAAGTTATTATTCTGCTGAAAGTTATTATTTTCCAAAGATGGTTGGCATCAGGTTCCCTGCCCTGGAGCCTAACTACTACAAGCTGTTTGGAAAACAGCTAGTCTATACCTGCTCCGCAGATAGACAAGGTATCTGGTGTCTCTCACTGAAGTAGTAAATTTAGTTTTAGACACCCAGAGGACAGAGTCACAGGTGAGTAAGAAACTTGGAGACATAAAGACTAGGTTGAGGCTTAAGGTCTCACTCATGGGGCAGAGGGCTGGTGGTCGTGACGGAAGTGATATAGATGAAGAAAAAACACCCCGCTGATCACCAGTTCTCCAAACTTTGACGGGATTGTATGCGGTGTCAAGGGCCTGCAACTTCCTTTACCATCTCAAGGGGACCTGATGCCCAGAAGAAGCAGGAGATGATGACTAGCCAAGCTAAGTTGAAAACATTTGGATAAAACATATTCATTGTTTGACAAAATTGATGTGTTCTGTTTTAAATTACATTATTGTTGGAAATAATAGGCAGATATTGTACTCTTTATTGTATTAATAATAGAGTTTACATTATTGGAATTTATAGATTTCTAAATTGCGCAAAATGTTTTCAATTCCTAATATAGCTGCCTAACATATAAGCAGAGTAGTTTCCGGGAATCCACAGTAGAGTTCTACTTCATAAAATGGCAATATTGTGATATTGAAACTGTTTGAAATGTCATTGGAAAATCTTGAATCGCAATTTGAAGTACCCCATTGTAATATTGCGGTCGCAATAAAGGGATCTCAAAAGTGTGTTTGAAATGTCATTGAAAAAATCTTGAATCGTCATTTAAACTACCCTATCATAAGAATGCAGCCACAATATTGGGATCTCAAAAGTGTGCTTCAAATGTTTTCTTCCTTGTGAAGAAACAGCAATTCCACATTCTCTATTTGTCAGAATCCTATGTTTTTAAAACATTCACATTTCTTTTATCAATTTCTAAACAAAAAAATTCAATTTATAAACCTTCAATATAAAAATATTGAATATATATACTTTTTTAATATATATACTTTCAACAAAGGACATCAAGGTAAAGAAGCTAAATGTATAATATAAGTCACTTTTACAGTTGTTTTATATTGAATGCTCTTTCTGAATATTGCAACAACAGTGTTAGTCTCAGGTCACTTGATAACCTATTATCTTTCATGGAAATCATGTGCCATAAAGTCATAAACTACCAATATTTGCCTTTTCATGTTAGTTGAAGTTCACATTGACTTTAAGTAGGCTGACCATATTGCCGCTTTAAGAAGGAACACATATGAAAAATACATATGTGAGGGTTCTTATACAAAACCATTTCTTTAAACAGCCCTGAAAACAGCCCTGACATATGTATTTTTCATATGTGTCCCTTTTTAAAGCGGCAATATGGTCAGCCTAACTTTAAGGGAAATAAGTTGGTTGTAACATAATCTTTATTTTATTTTTATTTTCTGTTCTAGCTGATACTGAACTTGAGGAGGGGTCCTCTGTGGCCACAGCTGCAGAGGCTGGTTAGTATTTTTTAAATTGTTTAAAAACAAAGAACACTTATCAAGTTAAAAGAACACTAATCAAGTTAACAAGAAAATCCAGCCATAATAACATTCAACATGGAACTATTTCTTTTTTTGTGTCCATGCTTGTTGAATAAGCCTATTTTATATCAATTCTGAAAACTGCAGATTCTGAATCTAAAGTGGATTAAGGAAGGAACTGTGCCCAACCTTTTAACTCTCAGCACTTGCTGATAGAGCCTAAGGTGCTAGGATCATATGGTTAAGATACATTTATTGCAATGATTACATGAAGCACACCCCACTGGCTCTCAGAGCAGATAATAATCATATTAATATTGCCTAACAAAAACCATTAAGATGGACTAAGCATTCTTGTTTTTTTAAAGACAGCTTTTACTCTGTGTGAACGCACTCAGGCAAAAATCTCAAAGCTGTGACAGAACACTCATAAAAATCTGTTCAACAAAGTTTTAGATAACTATATATTACATTTTTTTTTAATGGTGCATAATATTATTGTACAACATGCATTCAATTTTAAATGAGAAAATTCAACATGCACATCCATAACATCCTTTAATAATATCCATTTTGTTATTTTATAGAATAAACAGCTTCTACAGAGGACCCCATCATTATTACAAGTGGCATCAGCAGCTCACATGGTAAATATCAGTTCTTGACAACATTTGATAGCTAGCACCTACACTCATTCACCAAAGTTTACCTTCACTTTAATATTAAAATTTAAAAAAAGACTGAGTAAATCAATTAAAAAAATACAATCAGCATATGAATTATTAATCTGTAATTTAAAATATGTTGTTAGATTGATATTATTAATAACATGTAATAAACCTTCTTTTATCTTGTAGAGCTAGTCATTGATATGAGTGGCAGCCAAGAGGAGATTATGCCCCCCATGGAGAAAAGCGGTAAAACATCTAAAGAATGTTGTATGGCATATAAATACACAATTACTTAGCAAAATACTTTGCCTATTTCAAATATCATACGTGCCCCAGAAAAACAATTGACCTAACATCTATTTTGAACATCTGAAACCTGATAACATTGAAACTTGCATATGAGGAAAGATACAAGATGAAAAAATGAAAATGTAATGGTATTTGGGAACATAAGTCACACAATATAGAGAACAAAGCAAGTTGTTTCTTTCTCACATAGCTTTTTGACCATGATGTAAAATCTCATAATCTAACATGGAGAATTACCTTTTAAAGAACTAGTGATGGAGCCATCACGTATATGAGAATACATCTCAAACAAGACTTTAAGAATCATAGGGAGAACTCAGGTGCATTTAAACTGGGCCCCATGTTCTGTATTGGTCATAGAGTAGCCACTATATAAATAGGCTGGTTCAGATACAGTAATGATCTAGTTAGATAGCAAACAGTTATTTGTATTAGGTGGCATAACATTGTTAATATATTAATAATCTGACACATACAACAAATTGTATTTGTGGATTAGGTTAAAAAGAAGTTATGAGCTAGGACAAAATTAAAGCACAATCACCTAGATTACGAATTAATGAACGCAACAAAAGTTGCTTTATTTCACCCTCTATAGCGCAGCCATTACAAGTTTTGAAACAGTCAGCTTGTGCGTGTGAAATGGTTGCGTTAAGCTCCATACCTCACAAAATACAAGCTCTGCTTTGACGTGCTCATGCAAGCTTTCCCCATAGACATCAATATCAACATAAACCCCATGTCTAAACACCCCTAATCTGCTGTCCCCGACATCGCTGACACCTACATAATGTTATTAACCCCTAATCTGCCGCTCCCAATATCACCACCACCTAAATAAAGCTATTAACCCCTAATCTGCCTCTCCCAATATCGCTGCAACTATACTAAAGTTATTAACCCCTATTCCCTGCACCCCAACATCGCCCACACTATAATAAATCTATTAACCACTATTCCGCCGATCCCCGACATCACCGCCACTAAATAAAGTTATTAACCCCTGGCCTCCCACATCACTACCACTAAATATACCTATTAACCCCTAAACCGCCAGCCCCCTACATCGCAACAACCGAAATTAAACCATATTAACCACTAAACCTAACCCTAATGTAACCCTAAAACCCCCTTACTTTAACATAATTAAAATAGAGCTAAATTAAAGTTACAATTATTAACTAAATAATACCTATTTAAAACTAAATACAAACTTACCTGTGAAATAAAACCTAAGATAGCTGCAATATAATATATAGCTATATATAATAGAATAGTTATATTGTAGCTAGCTAAGATTTTATTTGTATTTATTTTAACTAGGTAGACTAGCTAGTAAATAGTTATTAACTATTTACTAACTACCTAGAAAAAATCAATACAAACTTACCAGTGAAATAAAACCTAAGCTGCCTTACACTAAAACCTAACATTACAAAAAATAAAAAAACCTACCATTACAAAAAATAAAAAACATCCCGGCGGCGTCTTCTATCTTCATCCGGCAGCGCGGAGCGGGTCCATCCTGATGACATCCGGTGTGGAACATCTTCCTCTTTATATGGTCGCCGCTGTATACTGAATCTTCAATGCAAGGTACGCGATTCATCTTCATCCCGGTGGCATGGAGCAGGTCCATCCTGAAGACATCCCACGCGGAGCATCCTTTTCATACGGTCGCCGCTATATACTGAATCTTCAATGCAAGGTACGCAATTCAAAATAGCGTTCCTTGCATTCCTATTGGCTGATTTGACTTTGCAAATTCAAATCAGCCAATCGGATGAGAGCTACTGAAATCCTATTGGCTGTTCAAAACAGCCAATAGTATGAGAGCTTCTGAAATTCTATTGGCTGTTCAAATCAGCCAATGGAATTTCAGTAGCTCTCATCCTAGTAGCTGATTTGAACAGCCAATAGGATTTCAGTAGCTCTCATCCTATTGGCTGATTTGAATTTCCAAAATCAAATCAGCCAATAGGAATGCAAGGGACGCCATTTTTAATTGTGTACCTTGCATTGAAGATTCAGTATATAGCGGCGCCGCCAGGATGAAGCTAGAAGATGCCGCCTGGATGAAGATGGAGCCGTCTGCTACCTGGATGAAGATGGAGCCGTCAGGATGAAGATCCTTCAAGCGGGACTTCAGCAACTGCGAGTGGATCTTCTGGGGTTAGTGTTAGGATTTTTTAAGGTTTTTTGGGTGTTTTTTGTTTTAGTTTAGAGTTTGGGCTATTCGTAAAAGAGCTAAATGCCCTTTTAAGGGCAATGCCCATACAAATTATCTTTAAAGGGCAATGGGTAGCTTAGGTTTTTGTTAGAATTAGGTTTTTATTTTGGGGGGTTGGTTGGGTGGTGGGTTTTACTGTTGGGGGGGGTCTTTGTTTTTTTTTTTACAGGTAAAAGAGCTGTTTAACTTAGGGAAATGCCCTACAAAAGGCCCTGTCAATGGCTATTTGTAGTTTATTGTAGGCTACATTATTTTATTTTTTTTGGGTGGGCTTTTTTATTTTTATAGGGCTATTAGATTAGGTGTAATTGTTTTTTATTTTTGATAATTTCGTTTTTTATTTTTCATAATTTAGTGTTTGTTATTTTTTGTAATTTAGTATTTTTTATTTTTTGTATTTACTTTGTGTTAGGATTTTTTTAATGTGTATTTTACTTTTCCTAAATTGGTAGTTAGTTTAATTTTAGTTTAATAATTATATTAGTTTAATTGCTAGTTTAAACTTAGTTTTTTTTTAATTTGTCAGGTAAGTTTTAATTTAATTTAAGGGAATCCAATCAGCCAATCAGATTGAGCTCGCATTCTATTGGCTGATCGGGACAGCCAATAGAATGCAAGCTCAATCTGATTGGCTGATTGGATCAGCCAATCAGATTTTTCCTACCTTAATTCCGATTGGCTGATAGAATCCTATCAGCCAATCGGAATTCGAGGGATGCCATCTTGGATGACGTCACTTAAAGGAACCGTCATTCGTCGTTCAGTCGTCGGTGGAAGAAGATGGCTCCGCGTGGGCTCATCTGAAGATGGCTCAGCTCCGGATGGATGAAGATTGAAGACGCCGCCTGGATGATGACTTCAATCGGATGGAAGACTTCTTCAGCGCCCCTTGGATGATGACTTCAGTCGGATGGAAGACTTCTTCAGCGCCCCTTGGATGATGACTTCTGCCACTCCGGATCTCCTCTTCGGATCCATCGGTGGTCTGCTGGCTGAAGACGGCTAAAGGTAGGATGATCTTCAGGGGGCTTAGTGTTAGGTTTATTTAAGGGGGTTTGGGTTAGAGTAGGGGTATGTGGGTGGTGGGTTTTAATGTTGGGGGGGGTTGTATTTTTATTTTACAGGCAAAAGAGCTGATTTCTTTGGGGCATACCCCGCAAAAGGCCCTTTTAAGGGCTGGTAAGGTAATAGAGCTGTTAACTTTTTAATGTAGAATAGGTTAGGGCATTATTTTATTTTGGGGGGCTTTGTTATTTTATTAGGGGGCTTAGATTAGGTGTAAGTAGCTTAAAATTGTTGTAATATTTTTGAAATGTTTAGGGGTTAATAAATTTATTATAGCGGCGGTATATGGCGGCGGTATATGGGGGGCAGGATAGGGGTTAATAGGTATTATGTAGGTGGCGGCGGGGTCCGGGAGTGGTGGTTTAGGGGTTAATCAGTTTATTAGAGTGGCGGTGGGCTCCGAGAGTGGCGGTTTAGGGGTTAATACATTTATAAGAGTTGCAGCGGGGTCTAGTAGCAACGGTTTAGGGGTTGCCGGGGGTGCCGGTATAGGGGGTAGAACAGTATAGTTAGTGTGGGTGCTTAGTGACAGCTTGTCAATGAAGCTGTAAAAAAAGCCGAAGAGCAGCGAGATCGGATGAGTGATAACTATCACAGTCCGCTGCTCATCGCCCCGTACTTGTTGCGCTGCTTTTTGACAGCTTTATTGATAACTTTGGAGAGATTTTTCAGGTCCACGGCGGCGATGGTAGGTGAGCTTAGGCGGGCGTATTGGGCCGGCGAAGGCAGGTAAGTAGACACGTTGATAACTAGGCCTCAATGTGTCAATAAACTGTGCCCAAATGTGTCCAAAAAAAAATAATATACCAAAGAATGTGTTTGGTAGACAACTTAAAGGCTTTTTCCCGTGTCACACATGCAAAGCATGTAAACACGGTAAGAAATCCCACACCTTCCAATCATGGGTAAATAAATAATCTTTCCATATTAAGGAAACCATACGATGCCAAGACAGGGGAGTAATTTACCTGATCGAGTGTGGCTGTGGGCTTCAATATATAGGGCAAACATTAAGGAAACTCAAAGATAGGATACATGAACACCTACTCCAAATTAAATGGAAAAAAGAAGACATCCCTCTATACAGACATTTTAAAGAAATCCACAGCAGTAGCAATAAAAGCCTTAAATATATGGGTATAAGCAAACCAATAAAAAATTGGAGAGGAGGAGATTTTGAGAAGCAGCTCCTAAGAGTAGAATCCAAATGGATTTTTAATTTGGATTGTATATTCCCAAAGGGTCTTAATAGTAACAATATTTAATCTATTATGAACCCTAAATTCCTCTTCCATATCTCTGTTTCATATATTATTATATTATTTCACATTATCCATTTCTAAAATCATTTGGATGTGATCTGAGAAATTTGACCACACCACTCAGATCAAAAATGACTCAAAATGTAAATTCTCTCTGGACTAGTCATATAATCCAAATACCCTACTTTTGAAGGTTTAAATAGGGGCACACACAATAAGGTAGATTATTTTTGTTTTATGTTTCCATTTATTTATCTATCAATGCAATGTGATATGTACATGTATTGAATTTTTCAATTCTAAATCTAAGGGTCATATATTTTTGTGAATATGTCTATCTGCTTTTATATATATATATATATATATATATATATATATATATATATATATATATTTTTTTTTTATTTTTTTTTAATGCATCGGCTTCTGGTTATTTGCATAGACAGCTTAAATCCTTTTTTCTTATACATACCCAGATGTCTTTAAGCTGACTTAGAATTTAAATTATAAAATGTCAACCTGTGCCTGTTAAACATATTTGCAGTGTAAGATATACACGTGTATACATGACGTGTATAAATACTATATAATTTCACTGTCTATATTACTCTAACACTCACCTCACTCTCAGTGTATAAATTACACCTATGTACATATTTTTTTTTTACTTTGGACACATAATTTACACGTATTTTTGGACATATTTTTGGATACATTTTTTTTATATTATTTTTGGACACTGCTTTTTTGTTGACACATTTGGATACAGTTTATTGACACAGTTTATTTACTCCTATTATCAAATTTTCTTCATTCTCTTGGTATCTTTATTTGAAATAAAAGAATGTAAGTTTAGATGCTGGCCCATTTTTGGTAAACAACCTGGTTTGTTCTTGCTGATTGGTGGATATATTCACCCACCAATAAACAAGTGCTGTCCATGTACTGAACCAAAAAATAGCTTAGATGCCTTCTTTTTAAAATAAAGATAGCAAGAGAATGAAGAAAAATTGATAATAGGAGTAAATTAGAAAGTTGCTTAAAATTGCATGCTCTATCTGAATCACAAAAGAAAAAATGTGGGTTCCAAGTCCCTTTAATCTTGAGGGGTACTATGTGTATATGCATTTCAAATCTTTTTTAACAATCATTTTTAAATTTAATGTATCCTAAATAAATTAGTTTAACCCTATATCTCCTACCTTCAGCATTTTTAGCTATCTCAGCTGGCTTAGCGCTCCTCCTCCTGCATATTTTTAGTTCCCTTATTTGAGATCTGGTTGAGAGATCTTGCTCTTAGGAAGAGCATGTGTAGTTGCATTTTGGTGCTGTAGATTCATACTGTTTACATTCTCTGCTTGAAGTCTTGCTACTGTGAAGGATTGAACTGTCTGCCTGGTAACATCGCTGCTTGTCACTGACTATTCTCTGCTTAACCTCTTGGTAACATGAATGACTGCTCTGTTTTCTGTGAGTACTGTTTACCAAATTTCTCATTCCTTATTTTTTGTTCTGGGATATTTCCTTATCTTTCCACTTGATGCCCAGATAAGAAGACTACTGGCCAGGATTGGTCTAATAGGGAAATATCCCACAAGCATTACATTATACTTGGGCCATGGACCCAAATAAGGTAGCAAGAGCAGTCTCTCTTCAGGGACAAATACTGGGAACCCACGCCATGCATCTGAAAAGCCTGGAAACCATGTTGGAGACCGTTACTGCTATGCTTTCCTCTTTTTTGCAGACAAAACCTCTACTCCTGTTGCCCCACAACCTACCCCTGCTATTAGTGCCGCAGTTCCTTCCTCTGCTTCTGGCAATATACCCCGGATACCTTTACCTGATAAATTTGATGGCACAACCAATTGTAGGAGCTTTCTCAATTAGTGCAGACTGCATTTCCGCAACGATCCACAACGATCCTCAAACCTTCCAGTCTCATCAGGCAAGGATCACCTTTATTGTTTCTTTATTAAAGGACAATACTCTAGCCTGGGTCTCTCCCCTTATGGAACAGAGCGCTCAGCTATTGAATGATGCTGATTCCTTCATTTCTGCACTGTCTTCTGTATTCGGGACCTCTGGTCACACCTCTGCTGCAGAATTCTCCCTCTTGGATCTCCACCAGAATAATAGGTCAGTGGCACAATATGCCATTGAATTCCACACCTTGGCACATGAGACCAGTTGGGATGGCAGTGCTGCAGGGAAGAAAGCAGCACGGGTCCAAGGAAACCTTTAGGATCACTAAGGAACTCATGAACAAACACTCCTGAAATACCAGCTGAAGTGAAGAGGTGCACACAACGAAAAAGGATGAGTCAGTCTGGTAAATCCACAGAAGAACAGAAGAGGCAGCACACTTGATCTCTCAAACAAAACGGAACTTTATTCCAACATTGAGGTTGTTAAAAAAACACACCAACACAAGGATAAGGGGGCGTGCCCTTACGCATTTTGTGCCGTGCGGCACTTAGTCATAGGAATGGCATAGGGATGGCAGTGCTCTTAAGGCAAAATTCCCGAGAGGCCTACATGATCGCATTAAGGATGAGCTCACTTATCGCGACATTCCATCTACTCTGGAGGAATTCATCTCACTATGTACCAGTCTGGATTCTTGCTTCCAGGAGCGACAAGATGAGAGAGAGAGAACACACAGAACTTATCCTTCTTGTCCCCCTACTTGACTAGCTACTGACCATCCTCCACCCCTTCAGCATCCTCTGCTGTTCCTGAGGAGGAACCTGTGGATCTTTTTTTTTTAGATAAGGGTTTTGGGCATTCTTAAAAGAGCTAAATGCCCTTTTGAGGGAAATGCCCATACAGATGCCCTTTTCAGGGCAATGGGTAGCTTAGGTTTTTTTAGAGATAAGTTTTCTATTTTGGGGGGTTGGTTGGGTGGTGTGTTTTACTGTTGGGGGGTCTTTGTATTTTTTTACAGGGAAAAGAGCTGATTTCTTTAGGGCAATTCCCTACAAAATGCCCTTTTAATGGATATTGGCAGTTTATTGTAGGCTAGGGGGGTTGTTATTTGGGGGGGGGGGTATTTTGATCGGGCTATTAGATTAGGTGTAATTGTTTTTAATTCAGTATTTTTTTTTTGTAATTTAGTATTTTTTATTTTTTGTAATTTAGTATTTTTTTATTTTTTGTAACTGTAGATTTCATTTTTTTAGTAGGGTTGTTTTTTTTAATATGCATTATAATTTATTTAATTAATAGTTATTTTAATTTTATTATAATAGTAATGTTATTTTAATTTTTTTTTTTTTATAAAAAAAATATTTTTTATTGAGGTATTAAACACAAGTTACATTGTATACTTCAAAAACTGAGTGCATAGCATAGTAACAACAGAACAAAAAGAAAACTCTTCTGTAACGATTTCACACTGCAAAGTTTTCTAAAGCCTAGTTTTTACAGAGGTCACCTTGTGGACTGTATCAGTCCTTTTATTTCCATGTAGGAGACAAACATAGAGCGACCTTTGGGTTAGCAATATAGTCATTTAGGGCATCTAACCTATCTTTCATAGTGGTTCCTAATAGGGGGGTAATATATAAATAGCTTTGTCTTACTAGATGTATCAGCCAGGGGAGTTACGTTATCCGTCTAACAGTCTCTGTATCTAGCTTATATATGTGTACGGGTTAGTAGGGTGACTCATAGAGCAGTTACTGGTCATTAGAGGATGGCAGATGCGGGAGTTAGGAAAGTCAATTTCTAGGATTATTCCTATAAGATGTGTGTTTAGTCTGGAGGAGAGAGCTTACGTGTCCATATTTTTTATTGAGGTATTAAACACAAGTTACATTGTATACTTCAAAAACTGAGTACATAGCATAGTAACAACAGAACAAAAAGAAAACTCTTCTGTAACGATTTCACACTGCACAACAGTTTTCTAAAGCCTCGTTTTTACAGAGGTCACCTTCATAATTACATGTGGACTGTATTAGTCCTTTTATTTCCATGTAGGAGACAAACACAGAGCGACCTTTGGGTTAGCAATATAGTCATTTATGGCATCTAACCTATCTTTCATAGTGGTTCCTAATAGGGGGGGGGGGTAATATATAAATAGCTTTGTCTTACTAGATGTATCAGCCAGGGAGTTACGGTATCTGTCTAACAGTCTCTGTATCTAGCTTATATATGTGTACGGGTTAATAGGGTGACTCATAGAGCAGTTACTGGTCATTAGAGGATGGAAGATGCAGGAGTTAGGGAAGTCAATATCTAGGATTATTCCTATAAGATGTGTGTTTAGTCTGGAGGAGAGAGCTTACGTGTCCAGTGAGTCTCCCACGGTTCCCATATTAAGCAATAGTCAGTCAGTCGCCTGCGCTCCCTAAAGACGTAGTTTTCCATGTTCTTAATGTGGTTAACACTATCTATGACACCATGCCATCTAGGGGGGTGGTTTTTCTTCCAGTTTCTTGCAATAAGCAGTTTGGTGGAAGTGAGAATACACAAAAGTAGATTTTTTTTTTAGATCTAGGGAGTTTCCCCATCTCAAGATGTAATATTGCAAGGGCCGGGGTTAGTTTGTCTAGTAGTTCCAAGTCTCTACAGGTCTTTTCAACATTGTTCCATAGACTGTTTAACTTTGGGCAAGTCCACCAGATATGGAGTGGAGTGCCTATTTCCCCACATTCTCTCCAACACATAGGGGAGTGGTCCGGGAAGAGTTTCTGCAATTTTGTAGACACTAAGTGCCATCTCGTGATTACCTTAAATAATAGTTCATAGAGGGTAACACAATGAGTGGCTTGTTTGGTAAGGGCAATTGCCCTGTTCCACTCCTCTGATGTATATGTGCATTGTAGGTCTCTTTCCCAAGCATCCATATATACTGTTTTGGGCAAGATGGATTCTTCAAGCAAACACCTATAGTGTACTGATAGGGGTTTATATAACTGAAAGGTTGGTCTCACATCTTTGTTCTCAAAGGGTGAGGTCTCGTAATTCATTTCCTAGGAACCCCCAGGATCTCATCAGTGTCCGTAGTCTCAATAAACCAAACTGAAATCTAGGAGTCAAAGTGGTCAGTGCTAACATAGATGTGTGTGTTTTTAGCTGTTTGTTGTCGTAGAAGTCTTTTAAAGAAACTATACCTGTATCAAGCCAAGCTCTGAGGTTAATGTCTGGAAGTCCAAGAAGCAGGCCCCGTATGGGATGTATGGGTGAGGGGTGTGGGGCAATATACTTATTATATCGTAATTTCAGTTAGTGTCCCTGACATCCTTTAATTATATTGTTGGAAATAGGAATTTTTGATTGCCAGTGCGAGGGCAACCAAAAAATATCTTCAAGGTTGACATATGCTGGTAATGATGCCTGCTCTAGTTCCCTCCACCTAGTCATAGGGAGTTCCCTCCCCCATGCCGTGGCATGAGTGATCATAGCTGCCTCATGATATTTTCTTAAGTTTGGCAGGCCCAGACCACCTTTTTCAATAGGTGCCTGGAGAATGTGGGCAGCTACTCAGAGCCTTTTGTCATGCCATGTATAGGAATTGAATATGGTCTGGAATTTCCGGATTAGAGAAATGGGGATTGGGATGGGGATACAACGGAATAGGTAAGTAAGCTTGGGAAGTATCATCATCTTAAGGGCTGCTACTCTACCCATCCACGAAATCTCACTATATCTCTGGAAATTAAGCTCTAGATTCATTTTTTTCATCAGGGTCTCATAATTTTCTTTTATAGTAATAGATTTCGCATGAGAAAGAAACACTCCTAAGTGTTGTATGCCTCTTGTAGAACACTGGAAAGAGTAAAGAGATTGGATCCTACTTCTCTCTTTCGAGGGAATATTAATAAAGTAAGCTTCTGTTTTGCAGACATTGACCTTATAATAGGAGAGTTCCCCAAACCTCTTTAATAGGTACAAAAGGGGGGGTGGGAGAGTTTAATTGCTCCGTGAGGAAAACTGTGAGGTCGTCCGCAAACAGGGCTAGCTTCTGGACAGTGTCATGTAGTTGGAGTCCTTGTATATTGGGACATTTCCTTATAGCTGCTCCTAGGGGCTCTATTGCTAGGACAAACAGCAACGGGACAAGGGGCACCCCTGTCTAGTACCATTGCATATCTGTACCTTGGGGGAACAGAACCCTAGACCTCTCACCATTGCTGTAGGAGATGAGTATAATGCCTTAACCGCTTTCCTATAGCTTTCTGGAATACCAAATGTCGCAAGGGTTTGAAATAGATATTCCCATCTCACCCTGTCAAACGCTTTTTCGGCATCTAATGACAGGGTGAGCATGGGGAGAAGCAGATCCGCAGCTTCAGTATAAATATTTAATAAGCGTCGGGTGTTATCTGAGCCTTGGCTATTAAGAACAAATCCTACTTGATCTAAGTGTACTATGGTTTTGAGATGGCTAGTAAGCCTATTGGCCAGCATTTTAGCATAAATCTTGGCATCTACATTAATAAGCGAGATTGGCCTATAACTAGAGCACAGCGTAAGGTCTTTGCCTTCTTTGTGTATTGTGATGATATTAGCTTCTAGATACTCTGGGACAAAGCTACCTCTCTCAGCGACTCTTGTGAACAGTCGAAGTAGTATTGGGGACAGTATGGAGCTGAGTGATTGGAAGAAAGTAACTGTAAACCCATCCGGGCCTGGGGCTTTGTGGGGGCAAGACTAGTTATAGCTACCTTAACTTCCTCTAACGTGAATTGTGCTTCTAAAGCTTCTCTAGCTTCCTCCGACAGGATGGGTAAGTCTAGCCCCCTCAGAAACTTGTCAATATCATCGGGGTTCGCACTGTCTAGTGACTCTGAGGCCTCTATATTATACAGAGAAGAGTAGTAGTGGGCAAATGCTGCTCCAATTTCCTTAGGTGAGTGAGCTATTCCATTATGAGTTTTAATTGAGGCAATCCTACTCTGTTGTGTTCTTTTGCAAAGTTTATTGGCAAGCAACCTATCTGCTCTGTTTTCCTGATAATAGTAAAGCTGTTTGAGCCTATGTAGATTATCCTGTACTTTTAAAGTTTCTCGTTTAGTTATTTCCTCCCTAATAAGGCCTATCTGGCTGGGCTATCTGGGATTGAGGGTTCGATTTATTGGAGGTCTCTAGGTTACGGAGATCCCCATACATTTTAGCTAGTGAGTGATGGGCTGATTTGCGGCATTGGGCTGACTTTTTGATAAAGTGTCCATGGAGATAGGCTTTAAGGGCTGCCCATATCATGTCTATGTCTGTGGTGCCTACGTCATTGTGTGTCAGGAAGTCTGTTATTGTCTCGATAAGTGAAGGAAGCTCTACATCCGATACCCACTGTTCAGGGAGCCTCCACCAGGGCCTACTCATTATCGATTGTATGTTAGTAAAGTCTAAACAAACCATATCATGATCTGACCATGTGCATGGTTTGATGCAGGGGTTTGCAAATTGATCTAGGGTCCATGAGTAACATGGTATGTAATCGAGTCTCAAATAGGAGTTATGGGCCCTAGAGAAATGTGTAAAATCTCTTTCTGTGGGTGCTAAACATCTCCATGCATCATACAAATCGTACTGGTACATGAGTTTATGGAATGCATTAGAGGTCGAGGAAACATTAATGTCTGCGTGTGTTGTCAAAATTGATTGTTTGTCTATTAGCGGGTCCCACACCATGTTGAAATCCCCCCCAATTACCAAGTGTCCTCTTTTGAGTTGATTTATTTGAGATAAAAGTTTTCGCAGGAAGGGGATTTGTCTGGAGTTTGGTGCATAAACAGAGACTAATGTGTATAGAGCCCCTTCTAGTGTACAGATTAATATGAGGAATCTTCCTTCTTCATCTCTCTCAATGTGTTCTAATTGAAAAGTCACGTCTTTACTAATAAGGATAGCTACTCCTCTAGACTTCCCTTCGGTGTTAGATGCTGTCTCACATATTGGGTAATTCTTAAATATCCTGGTGGTCTGGGAGCCCCCAGCCCAGTGTGTCTCTTGAAGAAATAGAACATATACTTTGTGCGTCTGGAGATAGTTCTGTAAGAGCTTTCTCTTTGTGGGTGAATTTAAACCTTGTGAGTTTAAAGTGGCTAGTCTAACAGGCGTCATGTTGCATATAAGTGTAGGGCAAAGGAAAGGATATAGGTCAGCTGAGAGAGGGTGTTGTCCACCAGTCTAGGATGTCAGGGAAATCAGGTGTAGGAACCTATTTAACTTACTAAATTTACAATGTATGGAATTTCAAGAGCCCTAAAGACTATGTCTAAAAGTGGTAAGTCAACACTTTCACAATGAGTATTCCTGTTGGTACACAACCAACAGAACACAACTTAAATTGGTGGGGTGGAGTTTGCAGAGAGGAGTCTTGCTCCCCGCCAGTCCTAATTACTATTAACAATATCTTAAACATAAACTTAGGCATAACATACAAAGCAACAGTAACAACATTTTGGATCATAAGTGAGACCCTGTGATCTAAACGAGAAGAGGCTACAAGTTATATGACACTTTTATATAGCAACATTTCATGGGAGACTTGCTAGAGGTGAGTGATTACCTTACTCCCAGCTAATAGGTAATGACTGACTATTGTGTATTTGTTAGGATCATGCACTGTTGTCTGAATCGTATATGTTGTCTAACAGATCTATTGATATTTGCAAGTCTGAGCAACCTTAACTTATATACTTAACTTATATCTTTAACAAACCCTATCACATAACACAGTATTTCTAACAAAATAAAATTAACTGAGATAACATTCTGGTGTAGATGAAAGACACCAGTTCCCCCTCAGATTTTCCTCCATGATAAATGTTGAATTACGAAAGGGGTAAAGTATTCTATGTCTTACTTGTGAAGAGACATATAGTAAATAAGGTTCCCATTTATGTATATAAGATTTTATTCTTTTATCAAGATCTCCCTGTACGTCCGCCTGCTCCACCAAGACCTGAGTGTGTATTGCCCCCAACAGTTTCTTGAAGGGTGGGGCCTTATCCCTTACCCAGTATTGCATGATTAGACGCCTAGAGAGCAGAATCACAGAGTTCAGAAATTTCTGATGTTGAGATGTAATCCCCAGGTCTGTCAGAAAAATAATGGTGGAGGGAGTTAAAGCTATCTCTTGTTGGAGTACTCTTTGGAGCCAAAACTGAATTTTACCCCACAGTCTTTTTAGTTTGGGGCAGTCCCATATCAAATGTATGAGATCAGGTGATGCAAAGGAGCACTTGTTACACTTGTCTACTGCCTGAGGGACCCACCTTAGTCTTAGTTTAGGGAGGATATATGCCTGATGTATTAGTTTAGTGTGTGCCTCTCTAGAATAAGCTGAAAGGGTAGCTGCCCTTACTCTCTGAAAGCTATCTTCGATCTCTTGTGCCGTAATCTGTATGTCCCTCGTCCCCTGCCATTTGTTGTTTATTGTTTGAAGGACAGGTTGTTCTAAGTGATTTGTGATTTCGTTATATATGCGGGTTATGGAGTATGATCCTTGTTTCGTCATGCGGACTAGTCTGTCCACACCAGAACTTACTTTAGTAAGCCGATTGTCTGAGATGAGAGCCCTGACAAAGTGCCTACACTGAAAATATGCGAACATGGTATCAGCAGGGATAGCAAAGGTGTCTCTCAGTTCCTGGAAAGGGAGAATCTGGAGCGTGTTAGGGTTGATAACTTGTGCAATAGAGGTCAGACCAGAGGCCTTCCATTTCTGAAAGGCCCTGGTGGTGAAACCCGGTATGAACGTAGGGTTTCCCTGTATGGGTAGATATTTGGTCACTTTGTGATCACTACCCCAGAATCGGCATAGCTTGTGCCATGCTCTCAACGGGTCTCGGAACAGTATGTTCTGGGAAATGTGATGGGGTAAGGCAGACAAGGTAGAGTGTGGGAGGTAGGCCAAGTTCAGCGGTGACGCACAATCCGCCTCCACAGCATGGCTGAAGTATTCAGATCCGGCCAACCAGCCAAGCACCAGCTTAGTTAGTGTTGCCCAATTGTACCACTGTATGTTCGGAAACCTAAGTCCCCCCACCTCCAGTGGCATAGAAAGTCTGGTTGTGTTGATCCTGTGCTTTTTTTGGTTCCACACAAAGGAGGCAAAGGTAGAAGAGATCACCTGTATGTCCTTGTTGTGGAGCAGAAGAGGGAGCATTTGTAAGGGGTACAAGATTTTTGGTAGTATTACCATTTTCAATAGATGAATCCTACCATGAAGGGAGAGGGGAAGACCCCTCCAACCTCGGATGGTGTCCTGTGAACTAAGTATAACTTTTGGGATATTAAGGTGATAAATTTTTGTGGGGTCTACATGTAAGTGAATCCCCAGATACTTAAAAGACCCATCCGTGACCTTGAGACTCGTGTTCTGTAGGGAGCTGCCTCCCTGATTTTGAAGCCAAGTGACTTCAGATTTGTCTTCGTTTATTTTGTATCCAGTAAAGGTACCAAATTTTGTCACTACTTGTAGTATTTGAGGAACATTAAGATCAGGATTGCTAATATACAACAAGAGGTCATCAGCAAACAGCGAGATGTGTAGACACTGTGCGTGTAGTTTAAGGCCAGCACAGTGTTGTCGGATATAACAAGCCAGCGGCTCAATGGCAAGATCGAATAGGAGTGGGGACAGTGGGCAACCTTGCCTTGTGCCCCTTTCTAGCTTAAAGGAGGGGGAGAGACCACCATTGATAATGATGGATGCCGAGGGTGAATCATATAGTCTACGTACAGCATCCAAGAAGTGGCCTGTGATACCAAAGTTAATAAGCGTAGTGTATAGGTGGTCCCACTCCACCCTATCGAACGCCTTCTCGGCGTCGACAGAGAGGAAGCAGGCATCCTGTAGTGAGGCGTCTGACCGGTTATGTCGGGCTTGGTGGTATTGTGCTATGACTGCCAGTGCTTTGCGTAAATTGATAACTGATGATCGGTGTTTGACAAAACCCGTCTGATCTGGGTGAACCAGCAGTGGCAGGACATCTGCCAGCCGATTGGCGAGGATTTTGGTCATTAACTTATAGTCCCCATTTAGTAGAGAAATCGGCCTATAAGAAGACGGCAGAGTCGAATCTCTGTCCGGTTTGGGAATGACGCATATGTTAGCATCAGTAAATCTAGAGTCCGGTACAGACTTCCCTGCTAAGTAGTCTGAAAAAAGCTTTGCCAAAGTGGGCGCTATCGCCGGGCATAAGATTTTATAATATTCTGCGGGGAGACCGTCAGGTCCCGCCGCCTTCCCTAGTTTGATGCTTCGTATGGTATTAACGACTTCTTGTATTTGGATAGGGGCATTAAGCGTAGCCAATTGTTCCTGGGTCATGGTGGGGACGGTTACATTGCGCCAGAATGACTGTTTATTATGTTCTGATATATCCTGCTTAGTGTATAGTTTAGTATAATATGACACAAACTCTTTCATAATCGTAGGGGTGTCATTGCAAAGGCCCTTATTTGTAATGATTGCTGGAATGTTAGATCTAGGGGTGACCACTTTGACCATGTTTGCCATTATTTTCCCCCGCCTTGTTCCCGTACCTGTAGAATCTTCCCTGCCTATGCAGTGTGTGTATGTTATCTACCATTTGGATATGGGTGTCTCTTTCTTGCTTTAAGTTGTAATAGTGCTGCCTCGATTGGCTGGTCGGGTGTTGCAGATATGTATTATATGCATCTGTGAGGTTTCTTAGCATTTGATCAGTGAGTCTCTTAGCCTGTTTCTTATGATGTGAAGTGTATGCTGTAATTCTCCCCCTTAGCACAGCCTTTGAGGCATGCCAAAAGAGATCTGTGTTGTCGTGGTGTTGGGCGTTATCTGCATCATAGTCTATCCAGTATGCAAGTAAGTTTTGGCGGAAATCTACATTGTTGTAAAGATGAGAGGGAAACCTCCATGTTTTGTGTAAATTATCAGAGGGGGTAAAGTCTAGCACCAATGTGATAGGGGCGTGGTCTGATATGGTGATGGGTTGTATTTTAGTAGAGGGTATAAAAGGGGTGAGAGCAGGAGACGTGAGGAAGTAGTCAATCCTGGACAATGTGTGGTGTGATTTAGACATACAGGTGTAGTCTCTAACCTCCGGATTACGCAATCTCCATAAATCAACCAATCCCAAACCTTCCTTAAGCCTTAAAGTGATTTTAGATTCAATTTTCTGTCTCTGAGAGCCCTGTTTTATGCTAGAGGGTTGTGAGGGGTTTAAAAATCTATCGAGAGGGGATAGTTGGGCCATGTTGAAGTCCCCTCCCATGAGGATTTGAGAGCTATTACATTTAGTTAGGAGTGATTGAATCTGGGACCAAAAGTGGGGAGAGAGATTATTCGGCCCATAGACATTGCAAAGTGTATAGGTTTTGGAAGATACATGGAGGTTAGTGATGATATACCTTCCCTGCACATCAATATGTGTATCTGTAAGCACTATTGGTAACCCTTTCCTGACCAGTATCGCTACCCCCTTTTTTCTGCCTGTCGTTGGCGTGTTTATAACTTGACCTACCCATCTAACCTTCAGCTTAGCGTGCTCCTCCTGTGTCAAGTGGGTTTCCTGCAACAGTGCAATGTCTGCATGAATTGAATTGAGGTAGTGGAGTATTTTGCTTCTTTTAGCTGGAGAGGTGATACCTCCAACATTCCAAGATACTACATTATAACGCTGCGCCATTGTCTAATGAAAGTATGGAATGTTCCCGCAGCCCTGCTATTCTAAGGTGCGGTCTGTGGAGCAGGCGGATCAGTAGGATAAAACATGGGTACCTTAAGGTATGTGGAAAAATGTGGTATGGGGAGGCCATGATATCAGTTTGTGCCAGGGAGTTGTACTCACGGATCAGCCAGATGGGAGAGAATCGGGAAGCCAAACCAGAAGGTTTCCATATGTTACGGATTGCATGGTGTGGGGAACCCCCAGAGTGGAGGAGCATCTGTTGCTGGAGGCAGAGACACAAAAGCATTAGTGCATCATATAACATTGACACTGTGGGCAAAACACATAAACATAACAGACAAGTTCCAATCAGAAACCAGCAGACTTCATCAGCCTGAGAAAACGGGTGGAGGCCCTGCTTTATCTTAAGAATATCCTGGTAGCAGGCTTGGCACTTAACAAAGATCATGTCAATCTCAGCATAAACATAAACATCCCTAAGGACACATGTAATAATAACAAAGGGAGAGAAAGAAATGGTTAGGCAGACATGGGCTAGGAACCTGAAATATCTCCCCGTAACGATTAAGGGGGAGTGAGGTTCTACTTGGTAGGGAGCACTGTAATTAGAATTAAAGCCACTTTGGGCCTTCTCCCAGGCTGTTTGAATATTGGGTATAGAAGGTTTAAAGCAAGGGAAGGAGAGCCTGCCAGCCCTGTTAGAGGATAGGGACCACATGTATAGCTTAGTTTTAAAACCTGGGAGGAGAAAAAGTGCTATCCCTCTACCTTTATGCGGGGAGGGGGCTAGTGTCCAACCTGGGAGACAAAAAGCATAAATTAGTGTCTGCGAAAATGCATGCAAAACATAACTTTTGACACAAAACAAGATAACAGTGAGGAACCAAACCAGTATCTCCCCAAAATGTATAAGTTCGGTCTTCATGAACCAAGAAGTGGGGGAGTGTACAGGGAGTGCAGAATTATTAGGCAAGTTGTATTTTTGAGGATTAATTTTATTATTGAACAACAACCATGTTCTCAATGAACCCAAAAAACTCATTAATATCAAAGCTGAATAATTTTGGAAGTAGTTTTTAGTTTGTTTTTAGTTATAGCTATTTTAGGGGGATATCTGTGTGTGCAGGTGACTATTACTGTGCATAATTATTAGGCAACTTAACAAAAAACAAATATATACCCATTTCAATTATTTATTTTTACCAGTGAAACCAATATAACATCTCAACATTCACAAATATACATTTCTGACATTCAAAAACAAAACAAAAACAAATCAGTGACCAATATAGCCACCTTTCTTTGCAAGGACACTCAAAAGCCTGCCATCCGTGGATTCTGTCAGTGTTTTGATCTGTTCACCATCAACATTGCGTGCAGCAGCAACCACAGCCTCCCAGACACTGTTCAGAGAGGTGTACTGTTTTCCCTCCTTGTAAATCTCACATTTGATGATGGACCACAGGTTCTCAATGGGGTTCAGATCAGGTGAACAAGGAGGCCATGTCATAAGATTTTCTTCTTTTATACCCTTTCTTGCCAGCCACGCTGTGGAGTACTTGGACGCGTGTGATGGAGCATTGTCCTGCATGAAAATCATGTTTTTCTTGAAGGATGCAGACTTCTTCCTGTACCACTGCTTGAAGAAGGTGTCTTCCAGAAACTGGCAGTAGGACTGGGAGTTGAGCTTGACTCCATCCTCAACCCGAAAAGGCCCCACAAGCTCATCTTTGATGATACCAGCCCAAACCAGTACTCCACCTCCACCTTGCTGGCGTCTGAGTCAGACTGGAGCCCTTTACCAATCCAGCCACGGGCCCATCCATCTGGCCCATCAAGACTCACTCTCATTTCATCAGTCCATAAAACCTTAGAAAAATCAGTCTTGAGATATTTCTTGGCCCGGTCTTGACGTTTCAGCTTGTGTGTCTTGTTCAGTGGTGGTCGTCTTTCAGCCTTTCTTACCTTGGCCATGTCTCTGAGTATTGCACACCTTGTGCTTTTTGGCACTCCAGTGATGTTGCAGCTCTGAAATATGGCCAAACTGGTGGCAAGTGACATCTTGGCAGCTGCTCGCTTGACTTTTCTCAGTTCATGGGCAGTTATTTTGCACCTTGGTTTTTCCACACGCTTCTTGCGACCCTGTTGACTATTTTGAATGAAACGCTTGATTGTTCGATGATCACGCTTCAGAAGCTTTGCAATTTTAAGAGTGCTGCATCCCTCTGCAAGATATCTCACTATTTTTGACTTTTCTGAGCCTTTCAAGTCCTTCTTTTGACCCATTTTGCCAAAGGAAAGGAAGTTGCCTAATAATTATGCACACCTGATATAGGGTGTTCATGTCATTAGACCACACCCCTTCTCATTACAGAGATGCACATCACCTAATATGCTTAATTGGTAGTAGGCTTTTGAACCTATACAGCTTGGAGTAAGACAACATGCATAAAGAGGATGATGTGGTCAAAATACTCATTTGCCTAATAATTCTGCACACAGTGTATATGCCCCCATAGCATAGTTCCTGGGAGTTTCGGCAGTTCCCACATGAGTCGTTCAGGCAGTTCAGTATGCCTGAGTTTAGTCCCAATTACTCTTCCCGCCATTGGGCATGTTGCAGCACTCCATCCCTCCATTATGTAATGGAGAGCTTGAAGAAAATTGAAGCTGAAAAGAAATTCTTCTATGTTCAGTGTACATCTCGCTGGTCATCTTTATCTCTATCAAGGTATGCTTGCAAATCTTTGGGGGAACTGAAAAACTTGGGACCAGCTGGTGTTTGCAGTCTTAATTTAGCAGGGTATAGCAGTGAAGCCTGTCTCCCCTCCTTGTGAAGTCGAGAGCACAGTGGAGCGAATTCTTTCCGGAGTTTGGTAACCTCTGCAGAAAAGTCCTGAAAAATCAATATTTTCTTTCCTTCAAAGATCAAATCTCCCGCATGAGCCCTATAAGCTCGCAATAGTGCGAGTTTTTCCTGGTAGTTGAGGCATTTATAAATCACTTGGCGTGGGCGAGAATTTAAAGTCTCAAGGCCTCTATCCGGGCCTATGCGATGGGCTCGCTCTATGTCACGGGGTAAGTGATCTGGGTTCATTTTCAGCAGTTTAGGGATGGTTAAAGCGGTAAACTCAAGCAAATCTTTGTTTTTCACTGTTTCAGGTACACCCACCATTCGGAGATTGTTCCTCCGACTCCGATTTTCAAGGTCGTCTACCTTTTCTTGCAAGATTTGGTTTTGGCGTTGTAGCTGTCTTACTGAGGTAGAGGTTGATTCTTGTCTGTCTTCTACATCTGACACACGCTGCTCCACATGGGACATTCTGGTAGAGAATTGGCGTATTTCACTGGTCAATGTATCTACTCCAGCCTGAAGGGACTCCATCTTCGGCAGAAAAAAAGACTTGAGTTCCTGGAGGAGAGCAGAGGAGTCAGATGTGATCACATGTGAGGATTTGGGAGAGGGTGGGGATTCGGCATGTAATTCTGGTGCTTTTTGGCTTAAACGAAGCACAAACTGAGGAGCTCTTTCACTATGCTGCCGGTCTGTAGCTCCGCCCACCGGAAGTCCGCCCCCTCAATGTTATTTTAATTTATAGTTTAAACTTAGGTTTTTTTAAATTTCCCAAAAATTCTTTTTGGCTTAAACGAAGCACAAACTGAGGAGCTCTTTCACTATGCTGCCGGTCTGTAGCTCCGCCCACCGGAAGTCCGCCCCCTCAATGTTATTTTAATTTATAGTTTAAACTTAGGTTTTTTTAAATTTCCCAGGTAAGTTTTTATTTATTTTAAGATAGGGATCTTGTAATTTTAATTTAAAGTTAGGGGGTTGTTAGGTTTAGGGGTTAATAGTTTAATTTATTTTTTTGCGATGTGGGGGGCTGGCGGTTTAGGGGTTAATAGGTTTATTTAGTGGCAGTGATATGGGAGGCCAGAGGTTTAGTTGTTAATAACTTTATTTAGTGGCGGTTATGTCGGGGAGCAGCGGAATAGGGGTTAATATCTTTATTATAGTGTGGGCGATGTTGGGGTGCAGGGGAATAGGGGTTAATAACTTTATTATAGTGGCTGTGATATCGGGAGCAGCAGATTAAGGGTCAATAGATTTATTTCGGTGGCAGCGATGTTGGGGGCGGCAGATTTGGGGTTAATAAGTTTATGCAGGTGTCGGTGATGTCAGGGGCAGCAGATTAGGGGTGTTAGATGTGGGGTTTATGTTGTGTGTTAGGTTTAAATGTAACTTTTTTTCCCATAGACATCAATAGGGTTGCGTTATAGAGATTTTTCATTCCGCGATCACAGGTGTTAGGTTTTTTTCGAACACTTTCTCCCCATTGATGTCTATGGGGAAAGCGTGGATGAGCACGTCAAAACAGCGCTTGTATTTTGTGCGGTATAGAGCTTAACACAACCATATAGCACGCACAAGGTGACTTTTCAAAAACTCGTAATGGCAGCACTATGGAGGGTGAAATAACGCAACTTTTGTAGCATTCGTTTTGCACCCTCTATAGCGCAAAACTTGTAATCTATGTGATGGATTCTGAACATTAGAACATTTGGCACTGCCTGGGGAAATGGTGTTCTGGTAGTACTTGATCTGCAATGGACTATCTATGGCCTTCTGAGTGGACATTGGCTACGTACCACTTTTTTTTTTTTATGAAGGTTCTTACATGTGTAATACATTTATTTTCCTTAAAAGCATGTGTGTGCATATATTTAATAATTAATGAAATATAAACATCTCAAGCTAATACAGGGTATAGAGTATTTTTAAAGGAGTATATCCTTCATGTGCCAACAACAGCAGATTTTAATTGCATGATGTAGCTTTAAAATATAGTTTTTAAAGGGACATGAAACCCATTATTTAACATGCATGATTCAGATATCAAATACAATAATAAACAACATTCAAATTTACTTCAATTGTTTAATTTGCTTATTTCTTCAAATATTCTTTGTGGTTGAAATAGCATTGCACATGGATGAACCAATCATACAAGACATCTATGTGCAGCTACCAAGCAGCAACTACTGAGCCTATTAAGATATGCTTTTCAAAAAGGATATCAAGAGCAACAGATCAACCACAGAGCTGTGCACAAGCCATGCAACTGAACAAGAAATAATAAAATCAGTAATAAAGAAATCAACAATAAAATAAATATTCTCCCAGTATGAGTTATTAAAAAAAAAATGTAGCTCACAGAAATGTAGCCAGAGATAACCGTCCCTGTAAATTAAGTGCAACATCACAATCCTCAATGGGGTAGTTTCAGATGAAAACCGCAGGTGCAACTCTTAAGTTCACAAAGTTCCATAGGAAGCAATGAGCCAATGATAGGAAAATCTGAAACCAAGAGCACAGAGCACAACTTTGATTCAAAGCAAAGTCATTTTAATTATAAACACACATCAATAGTAGCACTTACTAGACTGACATAAGTATAATGCCTCAAATTTACATCACCGTCTTCACACAACTCGTAAGACTGGTTCCTCTAGCACCATCTCTCAGCTCCCAATCAGTGACTACAGCGATCTGTGCAATCCAAAACAAGGTTAGCATAAGTACTGGAGAATAGGGTGCAGCATTCAACCTCCAATCCCGTCTAAATGTTATTTCCATGTTTGCCCGGACTTTCTCAAGACGATTGGGATTAATTGCCCTTAGACAAAAGGAAACTAAATGGATTCAAGAATTACATAGTTTAACCCCTAGAGGGCTCAACATATATTTAGATCTGCAAGCATTTATGCTATAATCAATGTTTGCTATAATCTATGTGTGCATGATTTTCAGAAGCATAAACTGTTTTTTTCTAGATAAAGATAGATTGTAGGGTATACATACATTATGTGTGTGTGTCAAATAATTTAAGGTTGTTCTATCTAGTACAGATAGTTTTTAGGAAGTAAGTACAGGTGTTTTAAAATGTCACGTTATTTGTATGATATTTTCATTTTTTATATTGTATTTTAATTTGTTTATTTTTTTAGGCCTTTGGATATCTGAACTTTTACTTTGCGATCTATATTTATGTATGATACTAAGGGTATACGTCCTACAGCATTAACAATGAATGGCTTTCATTGTTATCTATGTGTAATGTAAACAATACACGCATGGCCAGTGGGTGGGCCTAAAAAAGAATGCTGAATGTGCATTGGTAGATGCACCAGGAAGAGGCAGAGACTTGAGGGACATTTAAGGGCATGGATCATCAGTAATTAAACAGCAGACCCTATCGTCTTGACAATGTCTGGGCAAACACGGACGAAATGCGTAGACGGATTGGAGGTTAAACACTGCACCCTATTCTCCAGTACTTACTCTTACCTTGTTTTGGATTGCACAGACCGCTGTAGCCACTGACTGGGAGCTGAGAGGTGATGCTAGAGGAACCGCCATTCTTACGAGTCGTGTACATCTCTGTGAGGATTATGATATCTATTTGAGGTATTATACTTATGTCTGTCTAGTAAGTGCAACTATTGATATGCATTGTTAATTAAAATTACTTTGGTTTGAATCAAGATTGCACTCTGTGCCCTTGCTCTCAAAGGATATCAAGAGAATGAAGCAGATTAGATAATAAAATTAAATTAAAAGTTGGGTAAACCGCATGCTTTTTTTAAATCATGATATGAGAAATATGTATTCCATGTCCTATATTCACAAAATTTAAATATCATAAGAGTCTATTTATGAGTTCTATTTGAGATCAGATAGTACCCTGCTTACAACATTATAATACACTGGCCTTTTAAAATCAAGAAAACAAGCACAAAGTGTGTTTTAACAATCTGCACAATTATTAAACGCATAGTAAAAACCAAAATCTAAAAACGGTGGAATTATTCAAAAGAAGTGGCACAATCTAGCGGATCATGTCCGCCGCACATCGATAAATGCCGAAAGCATACTCTGTCGGCATTTATCATTGCACAAGCATTCCTTGTGAAATGCTTGTGCAATTCCGCCCCCTGTACATTCGTGGCCAAGCGGCCGCTAGCAGGGGGTTTAAATCAACCCAATCGGGCTGATTGCTGTCCGCCACCTCAGAGGCGGCGGATGAGTTAAGGTCCGGCGAGCCTGAAGGCTTGCCCAAAACAGATACATTTGGTTCACTAAGGGGCTTAATAAATTGGCCCCTATGAGTAGGATATTAAAGAAATGTAATTATGAGTGCCCTATTGGTACATTACAGTGCTATATGCTCAAATCAAATAAACAGACCAGAATGGGTTATCAAAAATGTGTGAGCTAATTAGCATGTAACTGCTTAATTTCTTCAAAACTCTCTCATCCCAACTAGATATATCAAGAAAGCAAATGCAATCAACAATTTCATGTAATTTTATGTAAATGTATAGCTAAACATTTTTAAATGCTCAAACACTACATTGCAATCCTAAATGAGAGTTGTGATCATAATTTAATATGATTTAAGCTATATTTTTATTAAATTAGGAAATATTTGTGCTTATTGCCAAGTGAGTTAAGTATGTCCAATATATTTTAACATTAAAAATATATATTCACATGAATACATTATTATTATTGTTGAAATATTCAAATCAAGCATCATATGGAAAATTTCTAGAAAAAGCATTCCCTGGTGCATTGAAATATCATTGTGAAATTGTATCAATGCAATCAAAGCAACTATAACTAAACAGTAGCCAAGATTTTCAATAGAATGGTCTCAAATTCGAAAAAAAACAATGAATGTGAGTAACTTTACACCACTAACCTAGTGGAATGGAAATGACCATTAGCCTTGTACCTAGGTAAAGTCAGACTTATTTTTAATATACTGATTGTGAGTACCCTTTCTCAGTATGTCAAGCCATTGGCCCATATTTATCAAGCTCCGTACGGAGCATGAAGGGCCGTGTTTCTGGTGAGTCTTCAGACTCGCCAGAAACACAAGACCGCTGCTCCATAACCCTGTCCGCCTGCTCTGAGCAGGCGGACAGGAATCGCCGGAAATCAACCCGATCAAGTACAATCGGGTTGATTGACACCTCCCTGCTGGCGGCCGATTGGCCGCGAGTCAGCAGGGGGTGGCGTTGCACCAGCAGCTCTTGTGAGCTGCTGGTGCAATGTTAAATGCGGAGAGCGTATTGCTCTCCGCATTTAGCATGGTCTTGCGGACCTGATCCGCACTGTCCGATCAGGTCCGCAAGACCTTTGATAAATAGAGGCCATTTTCTTAAAAACCTTTGTGACAGTGATCTTTTTCCACCTCAGGTTACCTGTTTTAAAGTTAATTAATATTCACCTAGATTACGAGTTTTGAGCTATACAGAGTAAGAAACTAACCCCCAAAAAGTTGTGTTCATTCACTCTCCATAGCACTGCCATTACGATTTACTGAAAAGCCTCCTTGTGCGTGCGACATGGTGGCGTTAAGCTCCCTACCGCAAAAATCCAAGGGCTGCTTTGATGTGCTCGTGCACGCTTTCCCCTATAGACATCAATGGGGACAGAGTGTTAGAAAAAAACTAACACTAACACTGAAGTGCGGAATGAAAAATCTCTGTAATGCAACCCCATTAATGTCTATGGGGGAAAAAAAGTTACGTTTAAACCTAACACCCTAACATAACCCAAAAGTCTAAACACCCCTAATCTGCCAGCCCTGAATTTGCCGACACTATAATTAAAATATTAACCCCTAATCACCGCCCCCGACATCGCCGACACTAATAAAAGTTATTAACCCCTATTCCGCCACTCCCTGACATCGCCGTCACTATTATAAAGTTATTAACCCCTAAACCTCCATCCCTCCACATCGCCGCCACTAAATAAACCTATTAACCCCTAAACCGCCAGCCCCCTACATCGCAAAACACTAAATTAAACTATTAACCCATAAACCTAACACCCCCCTAACTTTAAATTAAAATTACAATATAACTATCTTAAAATAAATAAAAACTTACCTGTGAAATTAAAAAAAAATAAAGTTTAAACTATAAATGAACCTAACATAACTATTCTAATAAAATTTAGAAAGCTACCAATTAAAAAATCTAAATTACAAATTTAAAAAAACTTAACACTACGAAAAAAAATAAAAAAATCTAAAATTACAAAAAATAATAAACACTAACTTACGAAAAATAAAAAACACTAAGCTTACAAAAAATAATAAACTAAATTATCAAAAATAAAAACAATTACACCTAATCTAATAGCCCTATAAAAATAAAAATCCCCCCAAAATAAAAACACCCCTTAGCCTACAATAAACTACCAATAGCCCTTAAAAGGGCCTTTTGTAGAGCAGTGCCCTAAGTTAAACAGCTCTTTTAACTGTAAAAAAAATACAATGTCCCCCCAACAGTAAAACCCACCACCCAACCTACCCCCAAACTAAAAAAAATAACTCTAAAAAAAAACCTAAGCTACCCATTGCCCCTAAAGGGGCATATGTATGGGCATTGCCCTTAAAAGAGCATTCAGCTCTTTTTCATTGCCCTTAAAAGGGCATTCAGCTCTTTTTCATTGCCCTTAAAAGGGCATTTAGCTCTTTTAAAAAAGCCCAGCACCCTAATCTAAAAAAAAAATAAAAAATAAAAAAAATAACACTAACCCAGAATATCTACTCACGGTTCCTGAAGTCCAGACATCCATCTCCATCCAGGTGGCGAGAAGTCTTCATCCAGGCAGCGATATCTTTATCCATCCCGGGGGTGTTTTCTATCATCATCCCGGCGGCGCGGCGCGGAGCGGAGCCATCCTGGAAGCCGAAGACATCCTACGTGGAGCGTCCTCTTCATACGGTCACTGCCGTACACTGAAGTTGAATGCAAGGTAGCCGTTTCAAAATGTCATACCTTGCATTCCTATTGGCTGATTTGATTCTTCAAATTCAAATCAGCCAATAGGATGAGAGCTTCTGAAATCCTATTGGCTGTTCAAAACAGCCAATAGGATGAGAGCTACTTAAATCCTATTGGTTGTTCAAATTCGGCAATAGGATTTCAGTAGTTCTCATCCTATTGGCTGTTTTGAACAGCCAATAGGATTTCAGAAGCTCTCATCCTATTGGCTGATTTGAATTTGAAGAATCAAATCAGTCAATAGGAATGCAAGGTACGCCATTTTGAAACTATCTTGCATTCAACTTCAGTGTATGGCGGTGACCGTATGAAGAGGACGCTCTGCAGAGGATGTCATCGGCTTCCAGGATGAAGACTTCCCGCCGCCTGGATGGAGATGGATGTCCGGACTTCAGGAATTTTTTTGGGGTGGGTTGTTTTTTTTAGATTAGGGCTTTGGGCTTTTTTTAAAAGAGCTGAATGCCCTTTTAAGGGCAATGAAAAGAGCTGAATGCCCATTTAAGGGCAATGCCCATACAAATGCCCCTTTAGGGGCAATGGGTATCTTAGGATTTTTTAGAGTTAGGTTTTTTTATTTTGGGGGGTTTCTTGGGTGGGGGGTTTTACTGTTAGGGGACTTTGTATTTTTTTTATAGGTAAAAGAGCTGTTTAACTTAGGGCAATGCCCTAGAAAGGCCCTTTTATTTTTGATTATTTTATTTATTATATCTGTAAGCTTAGTGTTTTTTATTTTTCGTCATTTAGTGTTTATTATTTTTTGTAATTTTAGATTTTTTTTAATTTTTTCGTAGTTTTAGGTTTTTTTTAATTTTTTTAACTAGTAGTTATTTTTATTAGAATAGTTATGTTAGGTTAATTTGTAATTTAAACTTAGTTTTTTTTTTATTTCACAGGTAGGTTTTTATTTATTTTAAGATAGTTATATTGTAATTTGAATTTACAGTTAGGGCGTGTTAGGTTTAGGGGTTAATAGTTTAATTTGGTGTTTAGCAATGGCAGTTTAGGGGTTAATAGGTATATTTAGTAGCGGCGATGTGGGGGGCCGGAGGTTTAGGGGTTAATAGGTTTATTTAGTGGCAGCACTGTGGGGGGCCGGAGTTGTAGGGGTTAATAACTTTATTATATTGTCGGTGATGTCGGGGAGCAGCGGAATAGGGGTTAATAACTTTATTATAGTGCAATTGTAAGGACGTGACCACTAAAGGGTGGTAGACGTCCAAAAAAGTATGCTTTTATGCACTGAAAGATATTGTAAATCTAATAGTATAAGAACAAAAAAATGGTAAAAAGTAACTATTATTAAATAATAATTAAAAGACAGCAGGTATTAGTAAATATCTCCCTGCCAACTCGCAAAAGTTAAAAACCCATCTCCTGTGTTTGGAAATAGATATATGTGAGTATATTCGAATAACTCAGAAAAGATATTTGGGGATCAGAAATTCATGTATTGGCTTATCTTGATGGATCATACAAGTACAATATCTATGCTTGGCTAGTATTATATAGACTAGCTTACTGTTGGCTTTATTATCCCAGAATATCTAAATCTATTTATAACATATATAAAAGATCCCTATTGCTTGGCCAATAGTTACAATCCTGATTACCAATTCAACTGTTGTGCCGAGTACCTTTAAAGGTCAAGGGAATCTTCAGATTCGTGTCTTTATGGTTTGGGTGATATCACCTATGAGCGAACCATAAGAGTATATATATTTATAAAGGTTTATTGTTGGAAATGGGGAAATAACAGCAACGCTGCTGGTGGCAGTGTAAAAATGATGGTGTCAAAAGGTGAACAGACCATGTAGTGTTAAATACTTAGACTGTGTTATAGATATTATAAATTCAATCAAGTCTTAAGTGATATTGTTACTTAGTTTAATTAGTTAACAAATGGCATAGGGTTCACAGAACGGATAGTACTAATGTCACATGCCACTTTATTGTAATTTATTGTCAAACGTTTTTGCATCTCAAATGTTATAATAAAAATTCAGATCATAGTCCAATAGTTCAGTGTATTATGAGCAATATCCAGTATTTTCTAAAGGCAATAAGATGCCTAATAGTAATATCTTAAGGAGATCAATGACTGTAACGTTAGGGGTAATACTCTATAGGTAATATGAGTGCCAAAATAAACGCTTGTCTAATAAATGTTACCAATATGGCGAATAATCCATTTTGAATTAAGCTGCTCTGTGCTTGATAACAACAATAAAATTATTCCTTCATGGTTCACCCCTTACTAAGTATAAATAGTAACAATATATTCAAAAGTGTTACTATATGTTGCTTACCGCAACCAACAGTCTACTTGTAAATGGTCAGAGGTAACATTACAATGTCGCTTACCGCAAACCAACAGGGAGCTGAATAATATTTGTAAAGGGCTAATTGCTCTAAATTCTGATAAAAAATATCAAGCGGAACTGCACAGTTTTTTAAAATTAAGTTATTATGTTGTTCACTGCAACCAGCGTGTGTTATTCAAATAGGAGCAATAGTTAGAAGCAACTAGGATACTTCGGGGTCTCTGAAGTAAAGCAGCGAATGTAACAATCACTTCACATTCCCCAAACAGAAATCACTTGTCTCTAGTAAGTTAATTGGTAATCAAGATTGTAACTATTGGCCAAGCAATAGGGATCTTTTATATATGTTACAAATAGATTTAGATATACTGGGATATTAAAGCCAACAGTAAGCTAGTCTATATAATACTAGCCAAGCATAGACTATTGTACTTATATGATCCATCAAGATAAGCCAATACATGAATTTCTGATCCTCAAATATCTTTTCTGAGTTATTCGAATATACTCATATATATCTATTTCCAAACACAGGAGATGTGTTTTTAACTTTTGCGAGTTGGCAGGGAGATATGTACTAATACCTGCTGTCTTTTAAATATTATTTAATAAAAGTTACTTTTTACCATCTTTTGGTTTTATACTATCAGACTTACAATATCTTTCAGTGTATAAAAGCATACTTTTTTGGACGTCTACCACCCTTTGGTGGTCACGTCCTTACAATTGCAATTTAGTATATATGCTTAGGCACTGCTCCCTTAAGTGACTCATATATACTTTGTGTAATTTTACAAGGTCCTTCTGGAGTCATATTGTCTTTGATATATTACTATAGTTCCTCCTTGGTTTCATAACTTTATTATAGTGTCGGCGATGTCGGGGGCGGAGGATTAGGGGTTATTAGCTTTATTCAATAGTTGCGATGTGGGTGGGCAGCAGATTAGGGGTTGATAAGTTTTAAATAGTGTTTGCAATGGGGAGGGTGGTGGTTTTAGGGTTAATAAGTAGTTTATGGGTGGTAGTGTACTTTGTAACATTTTAGTTATAAGTTTTGTGAAATATTTTTGTTGCGCAAAACAAATAACTACTCCTCTCAGATCGCGGTATGGATCGTGTCATATAGGCTGTAACGCAAGCAGTTAGCCTGAACGCACAACCTGTAATACCGGCGCTATGAAAATCCCACACAAAAACGTAATTTTTTTGAGTGCGAAATGGACATTGCGTTACAGGCTAAAATGCTTGCGGTACAGCTATACCGACATGACTCGTAATATGCGTTACTGGCAATTACGCTGGAATTGCCATTTTTTCAGTGTTAATAACCTTAACGCAAAACTCGTAATCTAGGTGACTATTTTGCTTTGGTGGATTAACTAAACTGCATCTGAAAATGTCTGTTATACAGATATTCCTGCTAAGAGCAATAAATATGGTTGATAAAACTCCATTGTATGGGCAAGATTTATTGTGAGGTGAATACCCCAATTGGTTGCAGGCTCACTCATTTGAGCTTGCAACTGATATTTATTAAGCAGCAATTTCACTGCTTCATAAACCCTCTCCGACAAAACTGGAGTTGGTGGATGAAAATCCACCAAGGAGGGCCGGTAGAAGAACCAAGAAAGTCCTCAAGAAAATCACACAAGACGAATATGAAGGACTGTCGGTATTGAATCTGTCTAAAATGGAGCTTACAGATGATGAACAATCTCTATTGAGTAAAGGACTGGGCTTTGCTCCCACAAATACTTTTTCAGCATTCAGAACTATCTTCGACATTAATAAATTTGTTAGAAAATTGACTCTAAAAAGGTTTTTTAACTTCCAGAAAGAACAAACAGTTTTAAATATTTATGGTAATGTTGAAGCAAACATAGTGGTCCAACACGAAAATTGTGGTAGTAGCAAGGTAAATAATAGTACTATTGAAAGTGATACAAACTCAGCAGGTTTCAAATTTGGTGACTTCATAACTCTCAATGAATTAAAAATGTTTGAAGAGAGTTACGGTTCGGTTGATTCTGAAATTCAGTCACCCAGCAGGAAACAGTCTGAGTTCAATCCCACCAACTTTAGGGGTCCTTATGTAAATTTGTACCAGAAGAGAGTCCAAAAAGACCTCTTAGAATTAGAGACGAAAATTAAAACTAAGGGATCAAGTGGGAAACCAAATCTTACTAAAGCAGAATTTAATGCACTACAAAAGCTACAACACAATGATAGTATCGTTATTAGGACCTCTGACAAGGGGGGCAATGTGGGGGTCCTGGATAAGGACTACTACATGAATGAGACTAACCATCAACTAACTGACATAAATACATACAGAAAACTAGACAGAAATCCTTTTCAAGTTTTTAGGTCCAAATTACTGAGCATTATTGAACAAGGAGTGGCCCTTAATATCTTCTCTGAGGAACAGGTCAGGCATATGATTCCAGATTTTCCAATGGTGCCAATATTTCACCATGTGCCAAAAACACATAAAAGTCTGACCGCTCCCCCAGGAAGACCGATCATTTCTGGCATTGGCTCTATGTTTGAGCCATTGTCCAAATGGGTGGACTCCATACTCCAGCCCCTGGTTAAAAACCTAAACAGTTATTTACGTGATTCAACTCACCTCTTGAACTGTTTAGAGGATATTGAATGGGATAGCAGGTACAGGTGGGTGGCAGTTGATGCCACCGCCCTTTATTCCAGCATTCCCCACATGTTGGGTCTAAAGGCTATCAGGTACTTTTTGGACTCAGCTACACGATACACGCTTGAGTTCAAATAGTTTTTCTGTGAAATTGTTGAATTTCTATTAAAACACAATCTCTTTATGTTTAACAATGAATACTACATTCAGGTTTGTGGAACGGCGATGGGGGCAAAATTTGCCCCCTCGTTCGCAAACCTGTTTGTAGCGTGGTGGGAAGATTCATATCTTTATACGACATCAAACCCCTTTGCTAAACACATTATCAAATATATGAGATTCATAGACGACCTCATATTTATAGTACAGGATACATTTGAATTAAACACCTTTCTTGTATATATTAACACTAACAATCTTAATCTAAGATTCACGGGCAAACTACAGCAATATAAAATATGTTTTTTGGATCTAGTACTTATTGGTAATCCAGATAATGGTACTATACTTACAGACACATATCGGAAGCCAACAGCTGGCAATACTATATTGCACGCCAAATCATGTCATCCTACACACCTTATTCGTTCAATCCCCAAGGCACAGTACATTCGCATGAGGAGAAATACTAACTCCAATGAGAAATTCCACTCACAATGTACAGAACTAACCAACAGATTGAAACAAAGAGGGTATTCAACTAATATCTTGAATAAATCCCTCGAACAGGTAAAATATAAAATACAACGTGAATTGATAGATAAAAAGAGAGTAGACAAAGATTTTTGTAAAGATAAAATAGTGTTTACTACCAAATATTCCAAACAGTTCAATGACATCAGTGCTATCCTGAAAAAACATTTCCATATATTACAGGAGGATGAATCTCTGGGGGATGTTCATGAAATCTGCAAATTTGTAGCAAAAAAAAAACCCCACACTAGGGACTAGATTGGCCCCCAGCATGGTTAATACATCCCATTCACAGGGCAGTGATTGGATAAGGAAAAACGTATAAATGTGGTACCAGACCCTGCATAACGTGTGGAGTCATTAATCGAAGCTATACGTTTACAAGCTCAGTTACCAAGGAGAGATTTAATATGGAGTTATATGCCAATTGTAGGACAGAATTCATTGTTTATCTCTTGGAGTGCTCTCTTTGCTCCCAACAGTACGTTGGTCAAACGACCAGGGAGCTCAGATCACGTATCAGAGAGAATATTAGGGATACTAAAAATTATAACAAAGACTCTGCGGTAGCAATACATTTCAATCAAGTACACATGACTCACATAGCACATATTACAATCAAAATTATAGACAGGATTCAGTCCCCAATTAGAGGAGGCAATAAGCAAAAGTTGCTATTAAAACGTGAGCTATTTTGGATTTACAGATTAAAAACCATCTCTCCTTCAGGTTTAAACAGAGAATGGGACATGTCCTATTTTGTGGACTAATTATACACATTTCTTTTCAATCCAGTTTAAGCTATGTATAATAGTAAGTAATCTCATAAATACATATAGCCATTGTATCTTTCAAGTTCCAGGCACATTATGTAGTTGCATATATATAATAACAAGCATTATTCTTCTTTCATACTATTAGCCCATATTTAAAGGTATCCAGTATGTGATTAACCTCTATAGAGGTATCATAACCCATATTTAATTCTGGCATTTTTTCTTTATCAGTAATAAAAAGATAACCCTGACATTAGTGTTTTTTACATATTATTTATAATATTATTTATTTTTGTAACAATTGTCCTATGCCAGGTATTTAATTATTGCAACATGTTTAATATTGTATATTGGTTTGCATTTTTACTATCATGTGTACTGATTCTTAGTCTTTTCCATGAGTTCCGTTTGTGCTAGGTGATGGCAAGTGGTTTTAACACAGTATTTATTGGTGTTTAACAACTTGATCATCATTGGGTACTTCCCCTTTAAATATTGGGGGTTGTACCAAAAAAACCTCACTCCTATGATTAAGTGCCTAGTGCAGGCACAAAACATGTAAGGAGGTTTTTTCCTGCAGCCCTTTTGTACCTTACAAAATAAGCTTTTTATCTTTTGGAACAATAAAGCATTTATATTTTTAAAATAAACTTTTTTTTCCTCTGCTTGCTGCAGCTGCTACTTCGCTTTTTTCACTAATATATAGCAGTGGAACCGGCTGCTAACAGCAGCTTGCACCCCCTGTGCTCCACTATTACCTTCCTCCCACTCACTTTGGTTGGAGTTTCCAGCCGGTCCGGGACTTTGTTAGCGGTTTTGCATTCGTGGATGTGGATGAAAATCACCCCAGATTCATTTGACCAGGGTGATTGGTAAGCCCTACTTTCCTGCAATTGGTTGCGTGAGAGCAGAGGGGCAGTATTGCACGATTGTTCCTTTGTGCGTTGATAAATATGGGTAACACATTCACCCCCACAATTTGTGATAAGATGTGAATAAGTTCACAACATGTGAATCCTGTCCGCTCGCAAATTGATAAATCTTGCTCTAAGTCTGCAGTCCCAGAAAAAAAAGCAAAGTCAAGAAGTCTGGAGTGCCTAGACATGTTGAATATAGGTTTAATAAATCTAGACCATATATAAATATATACTTCTAAAATGGTATCTGTGGACATTTCAGGGTGTGTTGTGCATGTGCAACATAATATAATCATTTCAAATCATCTTGGAATACTATAAAAACATGTAGAAAAGTCCAGTGCTGAATTTCATGTGTCCAAAGTGCAAAACCCGTGGTCCGATGGATTTTGATTCCCAAAGTTATTGCTGAACAAACATCATATGGTTGATCTTCCTGTTATCTGGCCGTATCTGTTCCAAACTTTTTCCATTATGAAAATTGTTATCTTTTGGATTGTGATCACTGAGAACTTGATAAATACTGATCAGGAGCTAAAGAAATGCCAATAAACAAGATAAGAAGGATTGCAATTGACAACATACTCTTTAAAGTATTCAATCCAGTGACAAAATAATTATAAAGGATAACTAAGAAACAAAAGCTACCATGACTGTTTTTAAATGAAAATGTATTTCAAATCATTAGATTCCCGTGCACAATAAAATTATCTGCATTTCACGGCTTGTGAATCCTGTCCGCTCGCAAATTGATAAATCTTGCTCTAAGTCTCTGCAGTCCCTCCCAAAAAATGCAAAGTCAAGAAGTCTGGAGTGTCTAGAGAGCACATTTCTTAAATATGTGATTTATGAATTTAGGGAGATCAAATAAACACGGCATCCCTTTTATTAAAGAAAAAGCTTAAAAAGTGTCATAAAGGGACACTTATCCAGTACAACACCATTAGTCCCTCACTTTATCACTTAGGCAACATTATTGTTTTGTATACTGTTTCCATAACAATAACTCAATATTATAAGAGAAGTTAAATATTTCAATCACGCTTAATCACTAACACTCAATTCCTTTTATTTCCTGATATTACCATCATATTAATAGGCTCATGATCACTATATTTCCAGATTAATATGCTTAATAATTCATTATTAATATCTATAACCCCTATAGAGTTACAGGCCATGGACAACCTGGGTTAATAGTTAATCCAAACCAAATTTATTTTAAATTATTTCAAATCATTATATTCCCGTGCACAATAAAATTATCTGCATTTCAGTATTTATTCTGTATTATCTAAATTTACCTGAACCTTAAATACCAACCATGATGGTAAAGTGCTGGAGAAGTAGAGACACTACAAAATGGTGAATCTCTTGCTAATTAGCTGAATGTTGCACTTCGAAATATTTTTGAACAATGCAAGATGATAACTAATATTATTATCAAATTTCTCAATTAGCAGGAGTTTGGGGTTTAAAAAATAACCCTCTGTCTTGTCTGTATAGTATTTTTCACTGGCTCTTGAGGGAAGCTGTTTTGCTATAATTTTTTGGGCTTTTTTAAACTGTTGTACTGCAGATTTAATCTGTTTAATGCTTCTAATAATGTGAACCCTGTGAGAATTTTTCTATAAAGGGAAATTTCACTGTATGGCAGTAACACCCTAAGTCTGCTTCCTTTTACTTTATTTATATCTTATATAATGGATAACATCCAATAAGTGACATAAATAATTTATTAAAATAAAAAAAATATAAGAATATATTTTTTATCAATATTGGTTGAAAGAAGTGTGTTGCTTAGTTTCATTTGTTCACTATAATATTGTTTTATTAAAATTACAGTTACCTTGTTGTTTTATACATAAACCCCATTCTATCTGCAACACAGATCAGACTACATGCATCATAAATTACCTTCTGACTGCTGCAGACAAAGTACTATATCAAACATAAACAAGAAAAATACAAATATAATAATAATGCAAAACTCAGTAGGAAAACCTTCTATGCTTTCCACCCTAACTCCAGCTATATTCAACCAATCCCTTTCTACCAGTTCATTCCTATCTTCGATCACCTAACCCACTTTCTGTCCTACAACTCATTGCTTGACCCCCTGCAATCTGGCTTCTGTCCCCAACATTCAACTAAGACTGCCCTCACCAAGATTGCTAACAATCTTCATTCTGCTAAAAACAATGGCCACTACTCTATACTTATCTTACTTGACCTCTCGGCTGCCTTTGACACCGTTGACCATCCCCTCCTCCTACAGTCTCTCAGCTCTTTTGGGTTCTGTGACACTGCCCTCTCCTGCATCTACTCGTATCTCTCTAATAGGTCCTTTTCTGTCTCATTTGCAGGTGACTCCTCTTCATTGCCTCTGTCTGTTGAATTACCTCAAGGCTCTGTTCTGGGTCCTCTACTCTTCTCTATTTATACTTCTTCACTGGGTAAACTTATCAATAGATATGGCTTCAACTATCAACTCTATGCTGATGACACTCAGCTCTACCTATCCACCCCTGCACTTTCTCCTGCTGTCCTTTCTTATGTCAGTGACTGCTTATCTGGCATTAGTTGAATGCTTTTCTGGCCTCTCACTACCTAAAAATAAACATGTCCAAGACTGAGCTCCTTCTAATCCCCCCTCTAATTCTACTCTGGTTTACAACTTTTCTGTCACTGTTGGCACCACCACTATCTCCTCATCCGCTGCCTCAGACTTACACTTGAATCCAATCTGTCCTTCATACCCCATATCCAATTGCTCTCTTCACCCTGCTGCAACCATCTAGACAATACCTCTAAAATGTGTCAGTTTCTGAGTGCTGAAACTACTAAACAGCTAATCCACTCTCTGGTAATTTCCTGATTTGACTACTGTAATAATCTACTAACTGTCCTTCCTCTCTCCCACTCTCCCCCTTCAATCCATCCTAAATGCCTCTTCTAGGCTAATCCACCTCTCATGATGCTCTGTATCTGCTGCACCTCTCTGGGAGTCCCTTCACTGGCTCCCCATTCACAGCAGAATTAAGTTCAAAATTCTCACCCTGACCTATAAAGCCCTTACAAAAGCTGCCCCCATCAGCAAATATACTCCAGCCCCCCCCCCCCCCGCCAGGATCCAGCAATGACCTGCTCCTTCTATCTTCTACCATCACCTTCTCTCATGCTAGACTGCAGGACTTCTCTTGTGTGGCACCAACCCTCTGGAACTGACTTCCTCGAGCTGTCTTATTTTCCCCTAACCTCTCCTCCTTTAAACACTCCCTAAAGACCTTTTAGTTCAGGGAAGCCTATTACCCAAATCAGTAACAAATTAATTCCACTTGCCAAATTGTTGCCCACATCTAACTCCGCACTAACTCATTCTCACCTTTGCAGTCCCCATCTCCTGTTTCTCACCCTCCTACCCATCTAGATTGTAAGTTCCCATAGGAATAGGGCCCTCAGTTCCCCTTGTATTTGTTTATTAATTTAGTTCTGGTGTCTTATATTGTATTGTATTAAACACACAAGGAACTATCTGGCTTCAAAATCACAATTCCGTAAAGCTCAAAAGCAACGTAGAAAAAGGCCACCAAATACTAATAACGAATGTAAACTGCCAGCACAGCCTGTTAGCAAAGACAAAATATGGGGTCTACAACCTCTTGGATACAAGGTAACAAAGTTCCTTACATATTCACCTCCCACTCACAGCACAACCGCTCATTACTCACTGCTTTGCACTCTCCGGTTCCGGCAAATCCAGGTTGCTGACTAATGAACTGCTGATAGCAGGATCCTCATGAGACCAAACTCGAGCAAGTGCATATGGCTGGTGGGGGCCGTTTACAGAGTCCAACTTCCAGGTATTCCAGGCGGTATAAAGGTACAGGCTGGCATATATGGAAAATCTGTTAGTATTTCTCAGGTGCCACGGGATCCCTGATGGATGTTCCTAAGGTGCAGGAGACTCTTCGTGGTCTCCAAATAAACAATAGTTCATACAAGGCATTAAAAGGAATAGTTGAACAAAGTTGTACATGTGTATATTCACGCAATTTGACCTTAGGTAATATCCCATCCCCTAGCCAACTTCCAAGCTCTACTAGAAATAACTCTTGGCTAACCACTAAGGGTACATACAAGTGTGGCAGTTCACGGTGCAAGTCCTGTGATTACTTGAAAACTGGTAGAAATGTCCATTAGTGCACAACTGGACAGACCTTTGAAACCAAAGGCTGTATCAATTGCTCTGCTTCCCTTGTGGTATACCTAGTTGAAGGTACAACTCACCACATGCAGTATGTAGTTATGACCACAAGGGACGTCAGAACAAGAATACGTGAACATATTGGTTACATTACTAACAAAAAAAGATGTTCTGAATTATCTAGACACTTCATTGATGTACACAGTGGGTATGTCAATAATTTTAAATTGTGTGCTATTGAAAAGATCAAAAATTCACACAGAGGAGGTGATACAAATAAAGTGCTGTCAAGACAAGAGATTTTCTGGATTTTTAAGTTAGTCACCCTGATGCCAAATGGCTTTAATTCAGAATTTTGATTTAATCAATTATTGGGAATAAGGTGTGTCATAGATCTGATGATATTGGGACCCATTTATCAAGCTCCGGATGGAGCTTGAGGGCCCGTGCTTCTGGTGAGCCTGCAGGCTCACCAGAAACAGCAGCTCTGAGCAGGCGGACACACATCGCCGAAAATCAACCCGATCGAGTACGATCGGGTTAATTGACACCTCACTGTTGGCGGCCGCGAGTCTGCAGGGGGCGGCATTGCACCAGCAGCTCACAAGAGCTGCTGGTGCAATGCTGAATAAGGAGAGCGTATTGCTCTCCACATTCAGTGAGGTCTGGCGGACCTGATCTGCACTGTCGGATCAGGTCCGCCAGACCTTTGATAAATATCTATCTTATTTAATTTAATTTTATCTTATGGTATCGTGATGAATTAATTTTGTTGTACTATGTCTATTTTTTGGTATTTTCACCACCATTATAATTTATGTATCACAAATTACTCATTCATTTTTTGTTATTCTAAGTATAGAATACTAACTTGTCTATGACAATATTGCTGTTATCTATTTGGTATTGGTTCTTTGTTTATACATTATACCTGATCAGATCTATATTTATGTATATTTATATGTATATATACATATTCCCTTTTTCCATCATATTCTGTTCTCCGTTCTTCTAATTCTGTAAATAACTCTTTCATATATATGTATTGAATCATGAAAATGATGAATGTATTAGTTGTATTTATCGTTGCACTTATCCACCACTTTAAATGAGAGTTGTATGCTAACAGGTACAGCAGGTGTGTAATTAATACCATAATAGAATTCAAATGAATGCTTTTCAACTTGCTCATTGACGTTTGCTAGTCAGGTCTATGATTACGGCAGTCAGCCCAAATGCGTAAGACCAGTCATAACCTGTATCCTGTATCCACTTTTTAATTGCTTGGAATAAAGTCTGTTTTTATATTCACACCTTGGAGTTCCCGAACCCTCTTTTTTGTGTGAACTATTGTATAGTATTATATTGTATCACCGTTGTACTTTTACCTTTGTAACCATGTACAAGCTTTGCGGAATCTGTTGGCGCTTTATAAATAAAGAATAATAATAATAATAATAATAATAATAATAGGGACAGTAAAGTGATATATCATCTAGATGCTCCTTTACATATTCTGCCCATACCTAGAGCTGAATCATTGCTTTTGTAAACTTAACAACTAGCAGTATAGTAACCAGTAAAATCTCCATTAAATTCTACGAACATTTTCATTGCTTCTTCTAGTTGTGTTTACAACTGGGTTGAAATCCATCCTCTAGTCAGCCTGAGCATAAAAAAAGTATGAACTCACTCTTCCTGTGTAAGATTTGTGTGTTATTCTGTCTAAATAATAACTGTATAGCAAGCATTAGTTTGGTCTAACTAGATCATCAGTATGTGTGGGTCCATATAAAGTATGCTATTAATCATACTAAGGAGAAGATGTAGAAGTATTTCCAATTTACCAAGCAGTGCATTAGCTAATTAATTTCTTTTGTCTTCAGTTCAAAAAAAGTATTTTTATTTTCTGCTTAATTCAACAGACCGCAAATAAATATTGACAAGTACTGAATGAGTTAATGTGGCAAAATGGTTAACATACAGGCACAGATTACATGTGGAGTGCTAGTGCTATAGATAGTGCAGAGTGCACTAACAGTATTGTGGGACCGCTCTAAGATTAGTGCACAACCTAGTACTAGAAGTCCATGGTAAGACAGAATTAACAGAGAATTGTTAGCGCAGCCGACATCACTTTAGCACGACCTTTACTTGGTCTCGCCAACATACCCCAAACCACATGGACACTTAATTAGGTATATCACGAACTTAGAATTACAGGTATAATAATCCTTCAACCTATATTTTTTACCTGTAGAGGGGTGAGTAAAGGTTGGGCCTTTGATGACATTATTGCAATTCTGGCAGTTGAGACATGGAAAACATCCCACGTTCTTATCCCTAATGTGCCCCTGATTTATATTTCTCTTTGGGCCCACATCAGCTTTAACTAATGTGTCTTTAAGGTTTTTACCCCTTCTAAATGCAGTCATGGGGGGACTAGAAAACTCTTTTACATGTGGATTTGAGATCTGTAAAATATGCCAATGTTTTCTTAATACTTTCTGTATTTGATTGCTCCAAGGGGAGTATTCATTAACAAAGATCATTTTTGTATTATTTTTATTACTTCTTATCCTCTCTTTGAGTAAATCGGTCCTAGGGGTCTGTAATGCATCCCTAATTCCCTGCTGAATTAAATCTGTCGGATATCCTCTCTGTTTGAAGTGTTTACCCATTTCTGATAGCCTTTCTTTTACTAGATTTTCATCAGAGACAATCCGTCTCACACGCATGAATTGGCTCCTGGGTAAACTCTTCAACAGTGCAGGAGGGCGTGCACTATTAAAGTGCAACAAATTGTTAAAGTCTGTTTGTTTTTTGTAAAGATCCACAGCTAGCAAACTCTCTTGTTTATAAATAGAGGTATCAAGAAAATCTATTCTCTCCTCACTAAAAGTCAATTTAAATTTTATATGCTGTGTAGCACAATTCAGATCATTAACAAATTGTTCCAGGGTTCCAATGTCGCCCAACCAAATGCCAAAGATATCATCTATATACTGCCACCAGGTGGCGCCATATAGATGAAACAACTGATGACTGTAGACAAAATACTCTTCAAATGTGTTCATGTATATATTTGCATAGGTTGGGGCGACATTGGAACCCATGGCAGTACCCTGTAATTGCAGATAGAAATTATCCTGAAATAGGAAGAAATTGCATCTTAATATAATGTTCAAAAGATCCAAAACAAAAGTTTGCTGTTCCTTGCTTATATTTATATCTTGTGTTAAACACCTATTTACTGCACCCATGCCTGCCTCATGGGTGATTGAGGTGTAAAGGCTTGTTACATCAAGACTAAATAGTATACCCTTGTTGTTATCTAGAGTTACATTTTGTACTTTGTTAATAAATTCCCCTGTATCTTTAATATAGGATGTGGAGTATATATAGGGTCTAAGGACTTTATCTAGATATATGGATGCTTTAGACAGTGTAGAGCCCACCCCTGCCACTACTGGGCGGCCTGGAGGTCTTTCCAAATTTTTATGGACTTTAGGGAGTGTATATAGGACAGGTATAATGTCCTCTGTATCCAAAATAAATTTCACCGTTTTGTTGTCTATCACCCCAATTTTTTGAGCTCTTGTTACACACACTTCCAGCTCCTTCTTTATTTTGCAAACTGGATTCATTGACAACAATTGGTAAACTTCCCCATCTGCCAATTGATACATAATTTCCTGTATATAGTAATCCTTCTCCAGAATTACCAAGGCCCCACCCTTATCAGCCTCTTTAAAAATGAGTTTGGTATTCTCTCTCAGGCTCTTAAGATTACTCCTATCTTCCCTATTAAAGTTATGAATTCCATATAAATGTTTGGAATACTTCTTTTCTATGTTTCTGCATAGATTTTCAATGTCATGTTCCACTAATTGTATGTAGGTATTAATACCTGAGTTCACTGTTTGTGGCATGAAATTACTTTTATTATGCAAACCCAGTGATTTTAACCCAAACCTATTACATACATTGTCCTTACAGACAGCCCAATCTGAATTATCCACATTTACCTCTGAAAAATGACATTTCAATTTAAGGGATCTAAAAAAACGCTGTAAATCATTTTTTAGTGCAAAAATATTAAGTCTCTGTTGGACTGGACAAAATGAAAGTCCCTTAGAGAGAGTTCTATGTTCTTCTTGTCTCAGAGGGTGGGTACTCAAATTGAATTGAAATCATTGAATGTATTTTGTAAGGATATATAAAGAAGTTAGTCAAATAAATTTCTCTATATCTTTGCATTTTTAACATCAAGTTCTTGAACAGAAGACATTTTGTTGTTAGGTGTATAGTTATTAATATTAACTGGCATATACTCAAATTTTCAAAATACATTCAAGATGACCTACAACAAAGGATATATAGAGAAGTTAGTCAAATAAATTTCTTTGTATCTTTGCATTTTTAACATCCAATCCATGAACAAAAGACACCTGATTTCACCTGTGTTAACCTTTAGTTATCCTTTCCTGAACTCAATGCCATCTAGTGGCCAATTTCTGAATTTCTCAAAATACATTCCAGGTGACCTTCAACAAAGGATATATAAAGAAGTTAGTCAAATACATTTCTCTATATCTTCGCATTTTTAACATCAAGTACTTGAACAAAAAGCATTTCGTTGTTAGGTGTATAATTATTAATATTAACTGACATGTACCCAAATTTTCAAAATACATTCAAGGTGATCTTCAACAAAGGATATATAGAGAAGTTAGTCAAATAAATTTCTTTGTATCTTTGCATTTTTAACATCCAGTCCTTGGACAAAAGACATTTTGTTGTTAAGTGTATAGTTATTAATATTCACTGGCATATACTCCAATCCATTTCCCTGTTCATTCCATTAGGGGTTATAGTCCCTAACTCATGAATCCAGTACAATTCCCTGTATATGCCAGTTAAGATTAATAACTATACACCTAACAACAAAATGTCTTTTGTTCAAGAACTTGATGTTAAAAATGTAAAGATATAGAGAAATTTATTTGACTAACTTCTTTATATATTCTTTGTTGAAGGTCACCTTGAATGTATTTAGAAAAGTTCAGAAATTGGCCACTAGATGGCATTGAGTTCAGGAAAGGATAACTAAAGGTCAGCACAGGTGAAATCAGGTGTGGTAGGCGGAGCTTCAGCCTATTTAAGGTTTGATTTTAATGTTTTATGTTAGACATGAATAAGGATATGGGTCCGAAACGTTGTCTGTTTTAATTGGCACAATAAAGCAATAGTGTTTTAAATACAGTTGGTGGTGCGGCTATATCACTCCTTTGAACTGTATACTTTGGACCATGGTGCAGGTCTAATAGCTAGCACACCTGCAAACAGTTTGTTGCATACCCACAGGTGGGGATTACATCGGTGCTTGTGCATTCTTTTGATTCACAGTTTTCTAGCACCTGCTTCAGGCACAGGGTAATATGGAAGAACAAACAGAGATGCAAAAAATTGAGCCACATACCTTTTGCTACACAGAGACTGAAGCTGCTCGCATTACCACCCTGATACGTGGGTCCAGGGACTTTTTGCAAACCACACCATTTCAGACAACAAACAAGGATTTTGAACATCTAAGGAAGAAAAACACTGCATATGAACTGCATGCGGTTACCCTAGCGGAATACCACAGGGTTAAACACATTCCTAGAGGTTTACGCATGAATGTGCGGCCTACACTGCTGAAAGACAACCAAGATAATTGCCCAAAGTTTGAAAGAATCCTTAACAAGTGCTCCTTTGAGCTAATGGTCTTAACAGTGGAATATCTACAATTGGAGCTGGACAAACAGAATAGAGTCAAATAGAGGCCCTAAAGAAAGATCTGCAAACTAACCTGTCTCCAGATGCCCTGCTACAGTATACTGAAATGGTGGAGAAACAGATTACACAGTTGAAGGAGGAGATCCAAGAACGCAAGAGAAGCAAGTGGAACCGAGATGAGAGGGACTACCAATCCGGAACTGTTTACCGGGGACTTGGTGGACGGACCCGAAGTGCACGAGGATCCACTTCCGGTTACAGACGCTGTGATGCTAGGAGCAATTATGCAGGCTCCTGGAGCCAAACGTCTGATTCAGGGTCGGGGTACTCCAATCCGGACAGAGGCAGCGATGCAGACGGGGCGGCAGGAGACATCGGAGGCGGTGGAGGAACCAGGAACCGCCGGAGAGGACAGAGGGGCCAGAGAGGTGGAGGCCGGAGCACCTATCGTGTGATGACACGCAGCAAACATGGTCAGTAGTCCTCACTTTGAGTACCCACCCTCTGAGACAAGAAGAACATAGAACTCTCTCTAAGGGACATTCATTTTGTCCAGTCCAACAGAGACTTAATATTTTTGCACTAAAAAATGATTTACAGAGTTTTTTTAGATCCCTTAAATTGAAATGTCATTTTTCAGAGGTAAATGTGGATAATTCAGATTGGGCTGTCTGTAAGGACAATGTATGTAATAGGTTTGGGTTAAAATCACTGGGTTTGCATAATAAAAGTAATTTCATGCCACAAACAGTGAACTCAGGTATTAACACCTACATACAATTAGTGGAACATGACATTGAAAATCTATGCAGAAACATAGAAAATAATTATTCCAAACATTTATATGGAATTCATAACTTTAATAGGGAAGATAGGAGTAATCTTAAGAGCCTGAGAGAGAATACCAAACTCATTTTTAAAGAGGCTGATAAGGGTGGTGCCTTGGTAATTCTGGAGAAGGATTACTATATACAGGAAATTATGGATCAATTGGCAGATGGGGAAGTTTATCAATTGTTGTCAATGAATCCAGTTTACAAAATAAAGAAGAAGCTGGAAGTGTGTGTAACAAGAGATCAAAAAATTGGGGGGATTGACAACAAAACGGTGAAATTTATTTTGGATACAGAGGACATTATACCTGTCCTATATACACTCCCTAAAGTCCATAAAAAATTGGAAAGACCTCCAGGCCGCCCAATAGTGGCAGGGGTGGGCTCTACACTGTCTAAAGCATCCATATATCTAGATAGAGTCCTTAGACCCTATATATACTCCACCTCCTATATTAAAGATACAGGGGAATTTATTAACAAAGTACAAAATGTAACTCTAGATAACAACAAGGGTATACTATTTAGTCTTGATGTAACAAGCCTTTACACCTCAATCACCCATGAGGCAGTCATGGGTGCAGTAAATAGGTGTTTAACACAATATAAAAATACTAGTCCTAAAGCCCATGTACACGGGCCATTTTTTGCAGTACAGCGGTCCCACCCCTTGCTCTCTCTCTATATCCCCTCTCTTTCTCCCCTCTCTTTTGCTCTCTCTTTCTCCCCTCTCTTTTCCCCCTCTCTTTTGCTCTCTCTCTCCCCCCTCTCTTTTGCTGTCTCTCTCCCTCTTTTGTTGTCTTTCTCCCTCTTTTTCTGTCTCTCTCCCTCTCTTTTGCTCTCTCTCCCCCCTCTCTTTCTCCCCTCTCTTTTGCTCTCTCTTTCTCCCCTCTCTTTTGCTCTCTCTCTCCCCCTCTCTTTTGCTGTCTCTCTCCCTATTTTGCTGTCTCTCTCCCTCTTTTACTCTCTCTCTCCCTCTCTTTTGCACTCTCTCCCCCCTCTCTATTGTGCTCTCTCCCCCCTCTCTTTTGTGCTCTCTCCCCCCTCTCTTTTGTGCTCTCTCCCCCCTCTCTTTTGCGCTCTCTCCTCCCTCTCTTTTGCACTCTCTCTCCCATCTCTTTTGCGCTCTCTCCCACCCCTCTCTTTTGTGCTCTCTCCCCCTCACTTTTGTGCTCTCCCCCTCTCTTTTGTGCTCTCTCCCCCCTCTCGTTTGTGCACTCTCCCCCCTCTCTTTTGTGCACTCTCCCCCCTCTCTTTTGTGCTCTCTCCCCCCTCTCTTTTGTGCTCTCTCCCCCCTCTCTTTTGTGCTCTCTCCCCCCTCTCTTTTGCTCTCTCTCTCCCCCCTCTTTTGCTCTCTCTTTCTCCCCTCTCTTTTTCCCCTCTCTTTTGCTCTCTCTCTCCCCTTTCTTTTGCTGTCTCTCTCCCTCTTTTGCTGTCTCTCTCCCTCTTTTTTGCTCTCTCTCTTCCCCCCTCTCGTTTGCGCTCTCTCTCTCTCTCCTCTCGTTTGCTCTCTCTCTCCCTCTCCTCTATTTTGCTCTCTCTCCCTTCTCTTTTGCTGTCTCTCTCCCCTCTCTTTTGTGCTCTCTCCCCCTCTCTTTTGTGCTCTCTCTCCCCCTCTCTCTTTTGTGCTCTCTCCCCCCTCTCTTTTGTGCTCTCCCCCTCCTTTTGTGCTCTCCCTCCCTCTCTTTTGTGCTCCCTCCCCCCTCTCTTTTGTGCTCCCTCCCCCCTCTCTTTTGTGCTTTCCACCCCTCTCTTTTGTGCTCTCTCTCCCCCCTCTCTTTTGTGCTCTCCCCCCTCTTTTGTACTCTCCCCCCCTCTCTTTTGCACTCTCCCCCCTCTCTTTTGCGCTCTCCCCCCCTCTTTTGTACTCTCCCCCCTCTCTTTTGCACTCTCCCCCCTCTCTTTTGTGCTCTCCCCCCTCTTTTGTACTCTCCCCCCTCTCTTTTGCACTCTCCCCCCCTCTCTTTTGCGCTCTCCCCCTCTCTCTTTTGCGCTCTCCCCCCTCTCTTTTGCGCTATCTCCCCCCTCTCCTTTGCTCACTCTCCCCAATCTCTTTATCCCCCTCTTCTGCTCTCACTATCCCCTTCTTTTTAGAGCTCTCTGTCTTATTAATCACTCACTGTGCACAGCCACACACCCAGCATCTGGCCCCGCCCAGTCCCGCCCAGCCCCGCCCGTGTCATGCCCGGCCCTGCCCAGCTCTGCCCACGTCACACTCGGGCTCTGCCCGGCCCCACCCACGTCATGCCCGGGCCACGCCCGGCCACGCCCACTCCGCCACACGCGACGCCGTTGGAAGTCATCATTCTAGACAGTTAGAAGGCCAGGTGTGTTTGTCCTCGTGCGCAGTCTGTACTGCGCATGACAGCTTCGGACAAACACACTTGGCCTTTTATTATATCGGAACAGCGAACTTTTGTTTTGGATCTTTTGAACATTATATTAAGATGCAATTTCTTCCTATTTCAGGATAATTTCTATCTGCAACTACAGGGTACTGCCATGGGTTCCAATGTCGCCCCAACCAATGCAAATATATACATGAACACATTTGAAGAGTATTTTGTCTACAGTCATCAGTTGTTTCATCTATATGGCGCCACCTGGTGGCGGTATATAGATGATATCTTTGGCATTTGGTTGGGCGACATTGGAACCCTGGAACAATTTGTTAATGATCTGAATTGTGCTACACAGCATATAAAATTTAAATTGACTGTTAGTGAGGAGAGAATAGATTTTCTTGATACCTCTATTTATAAACAAGAGGGTTTGCTAGCTGTGGATCTTTACAAAAAACAAACAGACTATAACAATTTGTTGCACTTTAATAGTGCACGCCCTCCTGCACTGTTGAAGAGTTTACCCAGGAGCCAACTCATGCATCTGAGACGGATTGTCTCTGATGAAAATCTAGTAAAAGAAAGGCTATAAGAAATGGGTAAACACTTCAAACAGAGAGGATATCCGACAGATTTAATTCAGCAGGGAATTAGGGATGCATTACAGACCCCTAGGACCGATTTACTCAAAGAGAGGATAAGAAGTAATAAAAATAATACAAAAATGATCTTTGTTAATGAATACTCCCCTTGGAGCAATCAAATACAGAAGTATTAAGAAAACATTGGCATATTTTACAGATCTCAAATCCACATGTAAAAGCGTTTTCTAGTCCCCCCATGACTGCATTTAGAAGGGGTAAAAACCTTAAAGACACATTAGTTAAAGCTGATGTGGGCCCAAAGAGAAATATAAATCAGGGGCACATTGGGGATAAGAACTTGGGATGTTTTCCATGTCTCAACTGCCAGAATTGCAATAATGTCATCAAAGGCCCAACCTTTACTCACCCCTCTACAGGTAACAAATATAGGTTGAAGGATTATTATACCTGTAATTCTAAGTTCGTGACATACCTAATTAAGTGTCCATGTGGTTTGGGGTATGTTGGCGAGACCACCTAGAAGGTACGGGAGCGCATTAACCAACATAAAAGCAATTTCAGGACAGGTAAATTAGATTCTCCTATGTCCAACCATTTTATTATGGCTGGACATCAAATTAATCAGCTCAGATTCCAGGTACTTGAACATATAAAAATACCTAGGAGGGGTGGGAATAGAACAAAGTTGTTAAAGTACAGGGAATTGTACTGGATTCATGAGTTAGGGACTATAACCCCTAATGGAATGAACAGGGAAATGAATTGGAGTATATGCCAGTGATTATTAATAACTATACACTTAACAACAAAATCTCTTTTGTTCAAGGACTGGATGTTAAAAATGCAAAGATACAAAGAAATTTATTTGACTAACTTCTCTATATATCCTTTGTTGAAGATCACCTTGAATGTATTTTGAAAATTTGGGTACATGTCAGTTAATATTAATAATTATACACCTAACAACGAAATGCTTTTTGTTCAAGTACTTGATGTTAAAAATGCAAAGATATAGAGAAATGTATTTGACTAACTTCTTTATATATCCTTTGTTGAAGGTCACCTTGAATGTATTTTGAGAAATTCAGAAATTGGCCACTAGATGACATTGAGTTCAGGAAAGGATAACTAAAGGTTAACACAGGTGAAATCAGGTGTCTTTTGTTCAAGGATTGGATGTTAAAAATGCAAAGATACAAAGAAATTTATTTGACTAACTTCTCAATATATCCTTTGTTGTAGGTCATCTTGAATGTATTTTGAAAATTTGAGTATATGCCAGTTAATATTAATAACTATACACCTAACAACAAAATGTCTTCTGTTCAAGAACTTGATGTTAAAAATGCAAAAATATAGAGAAATTTATTTGACTAACTTCTTTATATATCCTTTGTTGAAGGTCACCTTGAATGTATTTTGAGAAATTCAGAAATTGGCCACTAGATGACATTGGGCTCAGGAAAGGATAACTAAAGGTTAACACAGGTGAAATCAGGTGTCTTTTGTTCAAGGATTGGATGTTTAAAATGTAAAGATACAGAGAAATTTAATTGACTAACTTCTCTATATATCCTTTGTTGAAGGTCACCTTGAATGTATTTTGAAAATTTGAGTATATGCCAGTTAAGATTAATAACTATACACCTAACAACAAAATGTCTTTTGTTCAAGAACTTGATGTTCAAAATGTAAAGATATAGAGAAATTTATTTGACTAACTTTTTATAAATTCTTTGTTGAAGGTCACCTTGAATGTATTTTGAAAAATTCAGAAATTGGCCACTAGATGGCATTGAGTTCAGGAAAGGATAACTAAAGGTTAACACAGGTGAAATCAGGTGTGGTAGGCGGAGCTTCAGCCTATTTAAGGTTTGATTTTAATGTTTTATGTTAGACATGAATAAGGACATGGGTCCGAAACGTTGTCTGTTTTAATTGGCACAATAAAGCAATAATGTTTTAAATACAGTTGGTGGTGCGGCTATATCACTCCTTTGAACTGTATACTTTGGACCATGGTGCAGGTCTAATAGCTAGCACACCTGCAAACAGTTTGTTGCATACCCACAGGTGGGGATTACCTTGGTGCTTATGCATTCTTTTGATTAGACAGTACATACAGATCTATAAGCGTTTCATAGACGACGATCTTTATATGGCAGGGAGATGAGGCTACTTTGAATCAATTCATTATTTACCTGAATACCAATGACATAAAATTAAAGTTTACACATGAGACACATAAAACAGGGATTAATTATCTATATGTTTCACTATATATTGATGATAAAGATCAAAGTATTCACACTAAAATATATAGAAAGCCAATTGCAAGGAATGCTCTACTGCATGCAAGGAATAGTCATCCACAGCAAGTCTTTAAGGCTATTGTGAAAAGAAAATTTATACGAACCAAGAGGAACTGCTCTAAGGATGACTGCTTCCAGCATAAAGCAGAAATACTAGCGAGAAATCTCAAACAGAGGGGTTTCACGAAACGAATGGTCAAAGAAACTAAATTGAAAGTAATGGCCATGGACAGAAAAGATCTAATTAAAGATAAACACACATGTAAGAGAATTAAGAATAAAAAAATAAAATCACATTCACTACACAATATTCATCACAATATAGAAATATCTGTGATATTATCAAAAAACATATGCCAATTCTTGCAGCAGATGATAAACTACAATAGATAACAAGCAAAAATGTTAACTTTTCTTATAGACGAGGTAAGACTATAGGGAATCTAATTTCCTCAACAGTAAGAAAAGAGAACAAAACTCAAAAATCCTCATGGCTGGAAACAAAAGGCACGCACAAATGTGGATACACGCAATGTATAGCATGCAAATACGTGACCACTGGTGTGAATTTTAAGTCCAGTGTCACAGGTGAAAGTTGTCAAACTAAATTAACTGCAGAAGTACTAATATAATATATCTAATAACCTGCAGAGAGTGCCAACTACAGTACATTGGTAAAACTACTCGTGAGGGGAGGGTGAGAATAAGAGAACATCTGAACAGCATGACTTCCCAATCAGAGAGTAGGAAAAAAGAAGAAAAGAGGACACCAATAGCAAAGCATTTCATTGAATCACATAATAGACAGCTAGACACATTTACATGGAATATCATAGAAAAAGTTACTATTAATAAAAGTGGAGTAGATATTGAACAACTGTTAAGTAAACAAGAGATCTACTGGATATTCAGAATGAATACCAGAATACCGCAAGGGTTAAATTCCAGATTTGATTTAATAAATTACTGGAAATAAGAAACAAAACAAGGCTGGTACCATTGTATACATCTTCTTAAGCTCATATTAATATTTGGGGATGGCGTTTAGTCAGAACCCCAAGTCGTGTGAATAATGTACAAGTATGAAATGCCAATATGAGAAATATATATACATGTCTGATATATGATAACTGTAAGATAGTATCAACAACGAACACAATTTTATAATCTCGTACAATGTGCTTTGTAAATATATTTTTTGAACCATGAGAGGCTAAAGATATCTGTCAGAAGCAATAATATATATGTATCATAGAGTAACATTTATTGCAATAAAGCAAACATAAGATGGCTGACAGTATAGTAGAGTATATACAACCTGAAGGGAATAGTGTCAGGGTTTTCTCCCTGTTGTGTTTGCCATGTGCTGCTGGCAGCCATTTTACTCACCTCTCTTCCTGACTATGGTGCATTGTGGGGGATGCTGCTCATATCCTGCACTTCCTTTTATGGCCAGACTGGTGTGCATCATCCATGTGAGACAGGATGCAGTCTCAGAATTGTGATGTCATCACTTATTATTTAAAGGGCCTCTGTTCAGTATGCTTTTACCTTTGCGTTGTCTCAGACCTGTTTGTGAGAGTTGCTGTGTATTACTTGGTTGCCTGACGTCCTTCCTGGTTCCTGATCCCTGGCTTGTTCCTGACTCTGCTGCTTTCCTTGTTCCTGATTCCGGCTCGTCTGACTATTCGCTTTGGCTCCTGACTTGGCTCGTCTGACTACCAGCTCTGGTTTTGACTCCTGTCTTGTTATTTGACTTGTGAACTTTTTATTATTTTTTGCTATTAATAAAGGTGTGATTATTTTTGCACTTCTCATCTCAGTCTGATTCCTGGCACCCTGACATTACGCAAAGACCATGAATCCTGATGGTGCTAATAATCCACCTTTACCTGCCATCATTTCCAGGATGGATGAACAGTATCACTGCTTGGATCAATTTGCACTAGCCCTGCAAACCCTGCTGACTCGCACTGCACATTTGGACCAAAGTGTCCCGCAAGTTATGGCTGCTCCTGTCTCCGCTGCTGCACCTAGTCCTACCAGGAGCATGTCCGGTTCTGCACCTCTACCTCAGCGATATGGAGGCGATCCTATTCAGTGCAGAGGGTTTTTGAACCAGGTGGGCATTTACTTTGAGATGTTACCTCAGGTGTTTCCCTCTGACAGAGCTAAGGTGGGATTTCTCATCTCGTTACTCTCTGACAAAGCTCTTGCCTGTGCTAATCCCTTGTGGGAGACTAATAAACCTGTGATTTCAAATTACCCTGAATTTGTGGCCTCCTTTCGAAGGGTATTTAATGTTCCGGCTCGCTCCTCCTCTGCTGCTAAACAACTCATGTCCATTCAGCAATGTACAAGATCTGTTGCTCAGTATGCTATTGAGTTCTGTACGCTTGCCGCAGAGGTAGGTTGGAACAATGAAGCCCTTGTTGCCGCCTTCTTTCATGGGCTCTTTGATGCGATTAAAGACAAAGACAAAGAGATTTACCAGAGGATCTCGAGGCATTGGTGTCTTTTTTGATCCTAATTGACATCAGACTCAGAGAGAGGCCCTCTTTCAAGGAGCGCTTGCGGAAGCCTCCTGTTCCGTTGTCTCCTATGTGTTTGTTCCCACCCATGCCTCCCTCTCCTCCCATGCCTGCTGGTCCCGAGTCACCAGGTATTGCTGAGCCGATGCAGCTAGGATTCAAGCATCTCTCCGTGGCGGAGAGGGCCTTTAGGAGGAGGGAGGGGCTCTGCCTCTATTGTGGGTTACAGGGCCACCTTTTGAAGTCTTGTCCTACACGGCCGGGAAACGCTCACACCTAAGGTCCTGTCGGGGGCAGACCTTGGGTGGTTTATCCTCATCCCCGGAACCGCTTAAGGAGAAACCTTTGGTCACAGTTGTCCTTTCCTGGGTGGACTCCTCCATAGTCACTCAAGCTCTTGTTGACTCCGGTGCTGCGGGCTATTTCATTGACAGTGCTTTTGTATCTAAGCACTCCATTCCTGTTTTGCCTCGGTCCATTCTGCTTGCTATTGAGGCCATTGATGGCAGGCCCCTTCAGCCCGTACTCGTTACTCACGAAACTGCTCCGTTGTCCATAGCTGTTGGGGCTCTCCATTTTGAAACCCTCCAGTTCCAGGTGATAAACTCTCCGCATTTTCCATTTTTTCTGGGTTATCCCTGGCTCCAAAATCACAATCCCAGTCTCGACTGGCGCAGGTCAGAAATTTTGTCGTGGTCCCCGCAATGTATTTCCACTTGTCTTCGGAAACCAGTTAAAGTCTTGTGCACTTCTTTTGTATCTCAATTGCCAGAGGAGTACCGAGAGTTCCTAGACATGTTTGACAAGGTGCGTGCTGGTACGTTGCCTCCTCAGCGGTCTTACAATTGTGCCATAGACCTGCAACCGGAGCCATTCCTCCTCGGGGCCGGATGTACCCTCTGTCTGTTGCAGAGAATTGTGCTATGGAGGAGTATGTTGCCGATGCTCTGTTGTAGGGGATCATCCGCAAACTCTGCTCTCCTGCAGGGGCTGGCTTCTTTTTTGTGAAGAAAAAGGGTGGCGAGTTAAGACCATGTATCGATTATAGGGGTCTTAATCGTCTTACCATTAAGAATGCTTACCCTATTCCGTTTATTTCGGAACTCTTTGACCGCCTCAAGGGAGCTACGGTCTTTACTAAACTTGATTTGAGAGGAGCGTACAATCTCATTAAGATTAAGGAGGGTCACGAATGGAAAACAGCATTTAACACCAGGAGCTGGCATTATGAGTATCTTGTAATGCCCTTTGGTCTATGTAATGCTCCTGCTGTTTTTCAGGAATTTATTAATGATGTCCTACAAGATATGTTGCAACAGTGTGTTGTGGTGTACTTAGACGACATCCTCATACACTCACCCACACTTGAGGCTCATCGTTCTGATGTTACACGGGTTCTTCAGAGACTATGCGAGAACAGCCAGTTTTGTAAACTCAAGAAATGTGAGTTCCATCAGACTCAAGTAACCTTCCTAGGTTATTTTATCTCCGTTGCAGGGTTCTCCATGGATCCTGACAAGTTATCTGCAGTTCTGCAGTGGCGTCGCCCAGTTGGTCTTCCGTCTATTCAACATTTTTTGGGGTTCGCCAATTACTATAGAAAGTTTATTAAAAACTTTTCTTCCTTGGTCAAACCTATCACAGACATGACCCGTAAAGAGAATGATCCACTCCATTGGTCACCTACTGCCATTAAGGCCTTTGATAGTCTTAAGAATGCCTTTGCTGCCGCTCCAATTCTGGCTCATCCTAACCCTGTCCTGCCTTTCATTCTTGAGGTCGATGCATCTGAGACTGGAGTAGGTGCCCTCTTGTCTCAACGTCCTACGCCTGACGGTTCCTTGCATCCGTGTGGTTTCTTCTCTAAGAAATTGTCTCCAGCGGAGTGCAATTATGAAATTGGCGACAGGGAATTACTGGCCATAATTTTGGCACTTAAGGAATGGAGGCATTTTATTGAGGGTACTAGCGTGCCAGTGCTCATTCTTACTGACCACAAGAATTTAACTTATCTATCTGAAGCAAAACGTTTGTTGCCCCGACAGGCCAGATGGGCGCTATTTTTGTCTCGGTTTAATTACCTGCCTGGTAGTAAGAATGTTAGGGCTGATGCCCTCTCTCGACAATTTTCGCCTCTGTCCAAGGAGGAGTCTGTACCTACTCCTGTTATACCTCCTGACCATATTTTGGCTACCATATGTACTAATTTGACTTCTCCCTTGGGGGAGGAGATCCTGGCTGCACAAACCAATGCACCTCCTGAGAAACCTAGTGGTAATGGTTTTGTTCCTGAGAATCTTCAAACTAAACTTTTGCACACTTACCACTATACTAAAGCCGCAGGTCACCCAGGCAAGAACCAAATGATTTGGTCTGTCACTCGACAATTCTGGTGGCCAGGTCTTCGTTCTGATGTTGCTGCGCATGTTGCCTCCTGCTCAGTTTGTGCACAGAATAAGACTCCTAGACGTCTTCCTGTGGGTCTTCTTCAACCTATTGGTAATGGTGAGCATCCTTGGACACATCTTTCCATGGACTTCATTGTCAAGCTCCCTGTTTCCAATTGCAATACTGTTATCCTTATGGTGGTTGGCCGTTTATCTAAAATGTCACATTGCGTTCCCTTGATGAAGCTGCCTACCTCTCAGGAGCTTGCTTCAATTTTTTCCAGGGAGGTCTTCCGTTTACATGGGTTACCCAAGGAGATAGTGTCGGACCAGGGTAGCCAGTTTGTCTCCAGATTTTGGCATTCGATTTGTGCTCAAATGGGGATCCGGCTTTCCTTCTCCTCTGCATATCACCCTCAATCCAATGGGGCTGCGGAACGGTCTAATCAAGCTCTGGAACAGTTCCTCCATTGCTATGTCTCAGATCACCACAATAATTGGTCTGAACTGTTACCTTGGGCAGAGTTTGCTCGTAATAGTGCTATTAACGCTTCCTCCAAGTTATCCCCGTTCATGGCGAATTATGGGTTTCAACCATCCTTGTTGCCCGATTCATTCATGTCTCAGGGTATTCCGGCTTTGGAGGAGCATCTCCGGCAACTCCGTTCCACGTGGGTGCAGATTCAGGATTGCCTTCATCGTTCTATGCAGCGCCAAAAGTTCCAGGCTGATCGTAGGCGTCTGCCCGCACCTTCCTACCAGGTTGGTTAGAGACTTTGGCTGTCCTCCCGCAACTTGAACCTTTGTGTGCCTTCCAATAAATTGGCTCCCCGTTATGTTGGTACTCTTCGAATACTCCGACGGGTTAATCCTGTGGCCTACGCTCTTGACCTTCCTCCTGCTATGCGCATCTCCAATGTTTTTCATGTCTCCCTCTTGAAACCATTGGTTTGTAATTGGTTTACCACTGTGTTGCCTCATCCCCATCCTATCTTTGTTGACAACCATGAGGAGTATGAGGTCAGCAGCATTATTGACTCTCGTATGTCCAGGGGCCGTGTACAGTATTTGGTTCACCGGAGGGTCTACAGTCCGGAGGAGCATTCTTGGGTTCCCTCCTCTGATGTTCATGCTCCCGCCCTCCTTCGTGCCTTCCATGCCCATTTCCTGAATAAGCCTTTTGTCCTCCCAATGGGGAGGGGTCGTTGAGGGGAGGGTACTGTCAGGATTTTCTCCCTGTTGTGTTTGCCATGTGCTGCTGGCAGCCATTTTACTCACCTCTCTTCCTGACTATGGTACATTGTGGGGGATGCTGCTCATATCCTGCACTTCCTTTTATGGCCAGACTGGTGTGCATCATCCATGTGAGACAGGATGCAGACTCAGAATTGTGATGTCATCACTTTTTTATTTAAAGGGCCTCTATTCAGTATGCTTTGCCTTTGCATTGCCTCAGACCTGTTTGTGAGAGTTCCTGTGTATTACCTGGCTGCCTGACATCCTTCCTGGTTCCTGATCCCTGGCTTGTTCCTGACTCTGCTGTTCTCCTTGTTCCTGATTCCGGCTTGTCTGACTATTCACTTTGGCTCCTGACTCAGCTCGTCTGACTACCAGCTCTGGTTTTGACTCCTGGCTTGTTATTTGACTTGTGGACTTTTTATTATTTTTTGCTATTAATAAAGGTGTGATTATTTTTGCACTTCTCGTATCAATCTGATTCCTGGCACCCTGACAAATAGACAGTAAACGAGTTCTGTTTAAATCCTATATTTTCATTGATAATAATGAATAAATAGAAGTAATTATCAATTATGGGGATAAAAAGTGGAATGCTGGGACCATCAAAGGATTAGAGTCTGATATACCCCATATTTATTCATTCTTATTATTATTTGGGTATCAAAAGTGACATTAAGTTTTAGTTGACACATCGGTTTTTTGATCAATAGAGGGAAATGCCATATTATCTTTGGATATATAAAGAGTTAATATATATGATTAACATGGCGAATGAATAAGATGCTTAGACATGAAATTCGTAAATTCCATGGATATGTTTATGCATGTTATGAATTAATGTGTTAACATATGCTTGTAGATGTATTTATTACTATTTAAGAAAATGTTTCCATATTGCTGCAACATATTACAAATGTTAACATCATGACAATACAAAATATGTCATGAATATATAATGAACATTAATTTAATAAGGCATAACATTTATATAATTTTAAAAATATTTGGATTCTCCATGTACCTCAATCAGCAGCTTTTTATACTTTAAATCTTGACAAATGTAATTAAGATATTAGAATACAATGTAATGTATCTTTAACTTACTGCACAGAATGATTATGTTGATTATGTTCAGATGAGTGTTTTTAATTAGCATGTGTATAAGAGACAAGCATGTTAGACACTTAGATAGGTCTATGAGTACGACTGTAATAGCTGAAATGAGTTAGACATAGTAGGAATAAAGTCTGAAGATTTTTTTAAGGAACTTCGTTTGGGGACCCCCTTTTTTTTTTATTGTTTGCATTTTACCATATGCACCAGCTATCCCAAATCGTAAGAAGCTTTTGAAATCCCAGGTAACCGTGTCTGAGAACCATAAGGTCAGTGGTCTTTCACCGATGATGTCATCAAGAGGGGACAAAGACTGGGAGCGGTGTCAGTAACAGAGACACTATGGAGCTACACGCCGTCCTGGATTGGGGACTTGATTCTCCGTCTGAGTACCTCTCTGCAGATCAGCACAAGAAGGTTGAGCTGTAAGGGTGAACCTAAGCTGTGAAGTGATAGCTACAGCAGTCTACAGAAACACCTACCAGCTTGGTCTGGAAACCGCTCTGTGACCGTGCAGAATCAGAAGACGCAGAGAAGGTAAGGAGTTTTTTCATTCTTATTCATAAAGGATATCTACTGACAAACACTGGCCATACTGCTCTCCACATTGTGCCCTAAATTATGAGTTGATATCGATGATTATATACTGTATATACGGTACACTATAGTATTATGGTTATTATACACAGTACACATTAGGCTATTTTCACTTTAATATTGACTTTTTTGTCAGTATGAAGAAAGTAATATTTCCTTTTCTACACATGAGTACATTCTATTCTTTTGCCCCTATATCGACAATGTATTTTTGATTTGGAGGGGTACGAGAGAAGCCCTTGTGTCTTGGTTTGAGGATTTAAATGCATTAGAGGCTACAATTAGATTCAAAATTGAAGCAGATCCAGTAAAGGTTCACTTCTTGGACCTAGAGATCTTAAAAACAGATAGAACTGAAGGGTTGCAGCCTACGCTATTTAATAAAAAGAAACTGATTAAAAATTCTATTTTGCACTTTACCAGTTATTATCCTAATTTTCAAAAGAATGGGGTTAGCTTTTTGCAGTTCCTGCAGGTTGTGTGCAATAATACCCAGGATATCCGTAAATTAATCTAACTTGATGATATGTTCAATAAATGTCTGTCCAGAGGATATCGAAACAAGCTCATCAACCAACAATGTCAGGCAGCCAAGGCTATGGTACAGACAGACACTATCACCAGGAAGACTAAATAATCTGATGAACGTCTCAACTTCATTACCACATTCACTCCAGCACCACAGTATGTGGAGTCAGTGATTAAGGACCATTGGTCCATTATCCAGTCAGACAAGTACACTTCCCTTTGGAGCAACTCCTAGCCCAAGGATGGTGTATGAAAGGTTGAAAAATTAATTTGAGGGTCCTCATTGATCCAACCCAATGTTACCGGAAGGAAACTTTGCTATTCAAGGGAAAGCCTGGTTGTTTTTGTTGCGGCAATTGCGTCACGTGCAATAGCATGGTCACTGGGAACAGATTCTATCACCCACACATGAATAAAGTGTTTAGCATCAGTCATAGAATTACCTGCCTTTCTGAATATGTAATATATATGCTGATCTGTTCGTGTTCTCTTTGCTACATTGGCAAGATGATCACCTAATTCAGGGAACGCCTGGCTAACCATAGATCCGCTATCCGCCAGGCTATCAAGAATAGAGACTCAGACCAGCCTGTAGCTGGACACTTCTTGCAAGCTGGCCATTCAGTATCTCCACTAAGAACAATGCTTATTGACCACCTGCCACCCCTGAAACATGGAGGAGACAGGGAACAAACATTATTGAAACTCAAAGCACATTTGATCTTTATTCTTGACACAGTGTCCCCAAGGGGATTAAATAACAGTGTTAACTATGCATGCTGCTCTCAGTAGCTATGCACTGCATTACCGTATGTTTCAAAGGACTGTAACTACAATCAAGTATATAATGTTTGTACCATGAGCTTTGTATAACAATATACATTAGAGTTATGAATACCTATGGACTACGTCAGATAGGGTTGGAAAAACAATTTAAATAAGTTCTAAAATTTAAAAAATTTAAAAATACAATTTATTTACAAATCCTAAATATACAATCTAATGGACATATCCTAAAATATGATAACCTTCTGCAGAAGCTAACAATCAATAAAAAACCTTAAGAGATCCTTCTGATGTTGGAATATTGTATACATTTTCACATGCCCTATGTGCGGTAAATCTATGAGGAGTCCATAAATAAAACCTCAGTTGGTGGAATTTGCCCTAAATAAACATCAGTGATACAAAAGTCCAGATTAAAAGTCCAAACAATATGGTGATACAAAATGTTCTTATTCCAAACATGTGGAAGATGGGATCAATCCTTATTGAAAAACGTGATGAAAAATGTGGTGAAAAAAATATATGGTGAAAAAATATATATAATAAAAATATGAAAAATACAAAGGTAACCTTAAAAATTTGTCCGTGTGAAAAACCAGGTGTACACCTAAAAATTGTGGATAGTGTCACAAAAAATATATATGTTATAAAAATTATATATAAGTGTGTGTCCCAATAAAAAACTGTATTCCAATATATGTTATTAAATCCAAAAATAAGGTATATCCTGAAATGAAAAAAACTCTTCAGCGAGTGCTGTATAGATGATTTCCCCCTTTAAGTGAAGTGTTCTTATAAAGATGATTATCCTCAATGACCTATATAAAATAAAAGAACATAGTGCAATATTGCTACTATAAATAAGCAGATATAGGTATTAAACTTACCAATAGAGAACCTGAGCCGTTATATCAGTATATCTACGCGTTTCGATCCCAACGGACCTTTCTCAAGACTGATATCGGCTTGTGGTATCCTACCTTAAATGGTGTGTCCAAGCCAATTACGGCATTTCTAAAATTTGCACCGAAATAAACTGGCGCCAAAAACATTCATATTATGAATCAGAGGCTAATACTTGACCCGGATATGTAAAGCTGAAGTTAAAATGTGCCCCGATATAATACGTCTCTATCTACATCCGCTCAATGCCTCAAATGAAGACGCGCTCCTAAATCAATCTCCACCGACGATTGAGCGAAACCGGAAGTGACGTCACATCAACATTTCCGGACTTTCACTATTGATTCGCGGGGAAAAAGACCTGTTCGGCACACTGCGCTGAGAGATAGAGATGCTACTCAGCTGTTATTAAACTCATTTGAGCAATAACAAATAAGCCCAGGTTCTCTATATGGTTAATGCCTTCACAGAAGTGAAACGAAAATGTTCAATAGTAAGTGATATTAGTGGGTTATACTAACAAAAATCTACTTATGCAAAATCTATGCTAAAACCTATATTTAAACGACAATAATCCAAAAATAATATCATGATGTAAAATCATATTAACAGAGATAAAACAAAACAAAACAAAACAAAAAATCCCAACCTATATACCATATCTACATATAGGTAATGACATCCATATACAGTTAATTATTTATTTGGACATTGTATATAAAGAAATAGACATAACTTCTTCAACCAATTAGGTGTAAAATTGGTTTATAGAAACCGTATGAAATCATCTTATCATTATCAACCCGATAAAGTCCTTAGATGTTGCATATGTGAAGATCGGTATGGTATTTCTGACCTGATATCTATGTTAAAACCTATATATAAATGGTAATAATCCAAGTGTATAATATCGTGGTGGAAAATCACATTAACAGATATAAAACAAAAAGTTCCAACCTATATATCAAAATTTATATAAAGGTAAGGATATCCAAAGTATATTTATTTATTGGGATGTTTTTATATTAAAAATAGACATAACGTCTTCAACCAATTAGATGTGAAATTGGTTTATAAATGCACTGAATGATTTGAAATGGGAGGATAGTTACATCCTGGCCACTTGCGATTTAACTGCTCTGTATACGAGTATTCCACACGACTTAGGTATAGAAGCGGTCAGATACTTTTTGGAGAAAGATGGCGAAATGAGTCCAGATCAGAGAGAATATTTATTTATTGGGATGTTTTTATATTAAAAATAGACATAACGTCTTCAACCAATTAGATGTGAAATTGGTTTATAAATACCATATAAAATCATCTCTACATTATCAACCTGATGAAGTCCTTAGATGTTGCAAATGTAAAGGTCGGTATAGTATTTCCGATCTAATATTAGCTTGTGGTTTTAAAGACAATCTGGTATATCTTAACCGTATGTCTAAGTGGACTGAAGACAAGAGTCTTAAATGATGTCCATTTCAGAGAGATCCAATCTTCTCTATATTATTAGTATATCTTTTAGCAAGATACCTTTATAGATTCTTTTAGTGGATGGCATGGGGAATGTTTTTCAGAGAGTATTCATAGCAGATGGAATATTTCTGTATTACTATTGAAACCTTTTGGGAATATACAGTCCAGATTAAAAATCCATTTTGATTCTACTTTCAGAAGCTGCTTCTCAAACCCCCCCCCCCTCCAGTTTTTGCTAGGCTTGCTTATACCCATATATCTGAGAGTTTTATTATTGCTGTTGTGGACTTCTTTAAAGTGTTTATATAGGGGGAAATCCTCTTTTCCCCATTTTATCTGGAGCAAATGCTCTTTTATCCTGTCTTTAAGTTTCCTAGATGTCTGGCCTATATATTGAAGTCCACATCCGCACTCAATCAGATATATGACGCCTGTGTCTTGACATCTTATCATTTCGTTAATAACAAAGGATTCCTTGGTAACCTTTGATTTGAAAGTATGCGGTTTCTTGCCATGTTTACATGCTTTGCATGAATAACAAGGAAAGAAGCCTTTCAGTTGTTGGCCAAAGATGTCAATTATTTTGCTTTTTGGAGTTTTAGGGATACTTGGCGCAATGATGGTTTTTAGGTTTTTCGTTTTCCGATATATAAATTTGGGAGAATCATTTAAATTATTCCCAATAATATTATCCTCTTTGAGGAAGTGCCAGTATTTTCTTATGATTCTTTTTATTAAGAATCTGTTCTCACTGTATTCAGTGGTAAAAGGCACTTCTATTTTTTTGCCCTCATCATATTTTTTCTTTTTATATTTCAACATAGATTCTCTGTTCATTACTTCAACCTCCTGTATTGTGTTGTCTATGGTGTTCTTGTCATATCCCCTATCTAAAAACCTCTCTTTTAGAATTTTTGATTGTTCCTTCCATTTTCCATTATCGGAACAGTTCTTCCTAATTCTCATGAGTTGGCCTTTTCGGGATATTTGACTTCCATCTGTGATGGTGACAACTGGTTTGGTGAATGTAGTTACTACAGTCAACTTCCTTGAGATATTGAAGTTGAGAGCCTTCCTTTCTCTACAATGATGTTGAGATGTAAAAAATGAATGTTGATTTTACTTATTTCATATGTGAAATTTAGATTCATGATGTTAATATTCATTACATTTATAGTGTGTTTTAGGTCTTCAATGGATCCCTTCCACACTATAAGGATGTCGTCTATATACCTTTTGTAAAAGACCAGGTCTGCACCTGCTGGGCAGGAGTCCCAGAATACATTCTCCCATTTGCCCATGTACAAGTTGGCATAACTACTAGGCGCAAACCTGGTCCCCATAGCTGTTCCACATATTTGGTTGTAGAATTTCCCTCCATCAAAAAAATAATTATGGGTGAGGATAAATTGGATGACATCCAGGATGAATTCTCTCTGATCTGGACTCATTTCGCCATCTTTCTCCAAAAAGTATCTGACCGCTTCTATACCTAAGTCGTGTGGAATACTCGTATAGAGAGCAGTTAAATCGCAAGTGGCCAGGATGTAACTATCCTCCCATTTCAAATCATTCAGTGCATTTATAAACCAATTTCACATCTAATTGGTTGAAGACGTTATGTCTATTTTTAATATAAAAACATCCCAATAAATAAATATACTTTGGATATCCTTACCTTTATATAAATTTTGATATATAGGTTGGAATTTTTTGTTTTATATCTGTTAATGTGATTTTCCATCACGATATTATACACTTGGATTATTACCATTTATATATAGGTTTTAACATAGCTATCAGGTCGGAAATACCATACCGATCTTCACATATGCAACATCTAAGGACTTTATCGGGTTGATAATGATAAGATGATTTCATACGGTTTCTATAAACCAATTTTACACCTAATTGGTTGCAGAAGTTATGTCTATTTCTTTATATACAATGTCCAAATAAATAATAAATGTATATGGATGTCATTACCTATATGTAGATATGGTATATAGGTTGGGATTTTTTGTTTTGTTTTGTTTTATCTCTGTTAATGTGATTTTACATCACGATATTATGTTTGGATTATTGTCGTTTAAATATAGGTTTTAACATAGATTTTGCATAAGTAGATTTTTATTAGTATAACCCACTAATATTACTTACTATTGAACATTTTCGTTTCACTTCTGTGAAGGCATTAACTATATAGAGAACCTGGGCTTATTTGTTATTGCTCAAATGAGTTTAATAACAGCTGAGTAGCGTCTCTATCTCTCAGCGCAGTGTGCCAAACAGGTCTCTTTCCCCGCAAATCGATAGTGAAAGTCCGGAAGTGTAGATGTGACGTCACTTCTGGTTTCGCTCAATCAGTGGTGGAGATTGACTTAGGAGCGCGTCTTCATTTGAGGCATTGAGCGGATGTATATAGAGACGTATTATATCGGGGCACATTTTAACTTCAGCTTTACATATCCGGGTCAAGTATTAGCCTCTGATTCATAATATGAATGTTTTTGGCACCAGTTTATTTTGGCACGAATTTTAGAATTTTAGAAATGCCGTAATTGGCTGGGGTAGGATACCACAAGCCGATATCAGTCTTGAGAAAGGTCCATTGGGATCGAAATGCGTAGATATACTGATATAACGGCTCAGGTTCTCTATTGGTAAGTCTAATACCTATATCTGCTTATTTATAGTAGCAATATTGCACTATGTTCTTTTATTTTATATAGGTCATTGAGGATAATCATCTTTATAAGAACACTTCACTTAAAGGGAAATATCTATAGAGGTAAAGCATCTATACAGCACTCTCTGAAGCGTTTTTTTAATTTCAGGATATTCCTTATTTTTGGATTTAATAACATATATTGGAATACAGTTTTTTTTATTGGGACACACACTTATATATAATTTTTATAACATATATATTTTTTGTGACACTATCCACAATTTTTAGGTGTACACCTGGTTTTTCACACGGACACATTTTTAAGGTTACCTTTGTATTTTTCATATTTTTATTATATATATTTTTTCACCATATATTTTTTTCACTTCATTTTTCATCATGTTTTTCAATAAGATTTTGTATCGCCATATTGTTTGGACTTTTAATCTGGACTTTTGTATCACTGATGTTTATTTAGGGCAAATTCCACCAACTGAGGTTTTATTTAGGGACTCCTCATAGATTTACCGCACATAAGGATCTCTTATGGTTTTTTATTGATTGTTATCTTCTGCAGAAGTTTATCACATATTAGGATATGTCCATTAGATTGTATATTTAGGATTTGTAAATAAATTGTATTTTTTTTTTTTAAAATTTTAGAACTTTGTATTTAAATTGTTTTTCCAACCCTATTTGATATACGCATTGACTCTACCTTCAGCCGGCCATCCCCCTTTGGGGATTGTCAGCGCTCCCCCCAAGCCTTTGTTTGATTTTACATTTGAGATCTGGTTGAGAGATCTTGCATATTAGTAAGGAGCTTGTGTGGCAGCATCTGTGGTGCTGGTGATATTCTCTCTACTCTACCTATGGACTACAACAAGTATCCTAGACCTCAGTTCCTCTGTACCATAATGGGTACATGTTTCTACATTCTTCCTATGACATGAAATCTTTAGATTTTCTACAGGTATATATAGTATTGATATATATTGGTATTGATACATCTCTGTATAAATTACCTGAATTGCTCTGTTATCCAATAGTTTAAACAGGAGCATACTAAGGGGTATATTTATCAAAGCCTCAACTTTGTTGCATTTACCGGCACCAATACGCTCGCCTAACACCACCTAACATCGTGGCAGCGTATCTCAATACGCTCTCCTTATTTATAAAAAAAGCCGGCAAAAAGACGCACACCAAAAATGGGGCTATGAGCATCGGACTGTTAAAATTCTATTGGCTGTTCCAATCAGCCAATAGGATTGAGCTCTCATCCTATTGGCTGATTGGAACACCCAATAGGATTTTAGCAGCTCTAATCCTATTGGCTGATTGAAACAGCCAATAGGATCTTAGCAGTTCTAATCCTATTGACTGATTGAAATCTTGGATGACATCACTTGCATTGAAGTTCCAGTTTACGGCAGCGACCTTATGAAGAGGATGCTCCGCGCAAGATGTCTTCAGGATGGACCCGCTACACGCTGGATGGATGAAGATCGAAGATGCTGTCTGGATGAAGACTTCTTGCCGACTGGATGAGGACTTCTCCGGCTTGATGAAGATGGAAGAGGCCACCCGGAGGAAGACTTCTTGCCACCTGGATGATGACTTCTCCGGCTCCGGATGGATCCTTCAAGCGGGACTTCAAGAACTGTAAGTGGATCGTCGGGGGTTAGTGTTAGGGTTTTTTAAGGGTTTTTTGGGTGGGTTTTATTTTTAGATTAGGGTCTGGGCATGTAAAAGAGCTAAATGCCCTTTTAAGGGCAATGCCCTACAAATGCCCTTTTAAGGCAATGGGGAGCTTAGTTTATTTTAGATAGTTTTTTTTATTTGGAGGGTTGGTTGGTTGGGTGGTGGGTTTTACTGTTGGGGGGGTGTTTGTATTTTTTTTACAGGTAAAAAGAGCTGATATATTTGGGGCAATGCCCCACAAAAGGCCCTTTTAAGGGCCATTTAATAGTTTATTGTAGGCTAGGGTTTTTTATTTTGGAGGGGCTTTTTTATTTTGATAGGGCTATTAGATTAGGTGTAATTCTTTTTTATTTTTGATAATGTGTTTATTTTATTTTTCGTAATTTAGTGTTTGTTTTTTTCTGTAATTTAGTAATTTGTAATAATGTTTAATAGTATATTTAAATAATTTGAGTAGGATTAGGTTTCTTTAATATGTAATTTAGTTTATTTAATTTAATTGTAGGATAATAGTTAGGGTAGGTTAATTAATAGTTTTAAATAGTTTATTTTAATTCTACATGTAAGTTTAAATTTATTTTAAGATAGATTTTAATTTAAAGTTAGGGGGTTGTTAAGTTTAGGGTTAATAGCTTATTTTTTTTTTTTTTGCAATGTGGTGGGCTGATGGTTTAGGGGTTAATAGGTTTAGTTAGTGGAGGTGATGTGGGAGGCCAGGGGTTTAGGGGTTAATAAGTTTATTTAGTGTCGGCGGTGTCGGGGAGCAGTGGAAAGGGGGTTAATACATTTTATTAAGGTGGCGGCGATGTCGGGGGTGGCAGATTAGGGGTGTTTAGACTCGGGGTTTATGTTAGGGTGTTAGGTGTAAACATAACTTGTTTTCAACCATATAAATCAATGGGATATCTGGCAGCATGGAACATAAGCTTTCGCTGCTTTCAGACTCCTATTGATTTCTATGGCATCCGCGGGCCTTCAGAGTGGCAGATTAAAAACCAGGTACGATGGGCCAGAATAGCCGCAAGCGAACCAGTTAAAAGTTTGATAACTGGGAAAATGTGTCAAATAGAGCTGAATGTGTATTCGGAACATCTGTAATGACGTAAGCATCGATCTGAATCGGATTTAGACTGGCGGATCGTATGTTACGTCACAAATTTCAACATTTGCCGGTCTGTAGGCTTGTAGGCTGTAAATATGTGGTTGTGTGGTAAAGAATCTGTGCTAAGACATATAGCTGCATATGTTTTGAAGTAAATACTTCCCAATATAATTTAACTTTTGTTCTAATATGCTATTGATCTTAAGAGTGTTTCATATGACTAAAATAACTTGCAGATAGTTTTTAGAATGTTTAATTTGTATATATCACATTGCTTAGATAATTTGATCATTATTTGCATGTTACCCCGTTAAGCTGTCTATCCTTTGCTGTATTTGTATAGTTAAATAGCTATTGCTGTCTCTCTTTTTATTTATACAAATTATGACTCTTAGGGAAGTCTCCCTAAGGGTGATGCGGGAATCCAGACGTGGACCCGTTGCTCAGTGTGCCTAGAGGGATATGGCTGCACCTCACTGATGAGGCCCATAATAGGCCGAAACGTACATCTGGGGTTTTGCTGTTTCTCTCGTTCAGAGAGGGATTGCCTGGTATTTCGGGGCTGGACTGTACTGTGAAGTCAGGATCAGACTGATATGCTTCAGGAAAGTTCTCTGTGAAAGGCACATGTTGAGCAAAAAGAGGCTGCTTCTTGGGTTGTAACTAGCCATAGAACAAGCTATTATGATATTGTTCGTTCCCAGGTTGAGTGCTTCTCTCTTTTTATTTATGCAGTTACTTGTGTATGCCTGCTTTGTGTCCTGGGGATTCCAGCCGGCTCTGGGACACATTTGGAAATCTACATCACTTAATGTCAGTGCTCCAGGGAGTTGCTTATTGTTGATGTGTGCCATTCCTACCTGACTTGTTTTATATATATATATATACACACTGCAATATAAAAGGGTATATAACATACACAGGATAACTACATATTAAACAAATGTCTTTCAAGAGGAGAGAAATGTGTGCTTGAGCAACATTAGAATATGTAACAGTATCCACGCAGGCTACATAAAACTCTTGTAAATTTTCCATTAACCTACTTTAGCATTAAAGAGCTATAACAAGGAGCCAGTATATATTTGTGTCTGCAGTGAACTGATTTTTTTTCTCCAGCATCACTCTCACAAATCTTTTGATTAGAGAAAAATATAACCATCAAGTTGGGTTCAACATTGCAGCAACTGAAAATATGTCCAGTAAATCAAGCTTAACTGAGTATAACCAGAACTTAACATACAGAATAATAGGGTCTGCAAACTAGGAATCAGGGGCGAAACTACAGGGGGTGCAGAGGTCGCAGGTGCGACTGGGCCCCTGAGGGTGGGGGCCCAGCTTCAAAAAAATATATATATATTTTTTTTATTTTTTTATTTTTTATATAACAAACGTTAACCTACCACTGCCTGCACTGATATCATGTGAGTGTGACATGACTACAGGGATTAGTGTTTCTGTTTTACCCATTGGTGTTTATGTGTGTGTATGGTGTGTGTGTGTGTATGTATGTAACTGTGTGTGTATTTATGCATGTATATGTGTTTGTGTATGTTTGTGGAACCAGCAAATTACAGACCTTGTTACTACAGCATGGGAGGGGGAGGGGGTAAACAGTGTCACTATACAGTACCACTATATACAGTATGGGGGGGTGGACCATGTCACTGACTACTGTGGTCACTTTATAAAGTACTGGGCGGGTAGGGTCAGGCCAGCCATCTCACCGGCAGATTACAGACTGTGTCACTAACTTACTATATACAGTATATAGTACTGGGGGGTTAAATAGTGTCATTATATATATATATACAGTAATAGGGGGTCAGACCATCTCACAGACTGTGAGCACAGGGTACCTCCTTTTGCAGACATGTAATCTGATTCACATTTTTTTCTGTGTTAAATGTAAAAAAAAAAAAAGTATTAAATTCACCTTTTTTTGGAGGGGGGAGGGGTGGTAGGGGGGTCCCTTCTTAGATTCTTGCACCTGGGCCCTGTGGTTTCTAGTTACGCCTCTGCTAGGAATAACAGATTCTAGCCTACAAAAAAACTTTCAACCCAATAATACAACACTATAAGCTTGCCCCAAGCAAAGTATAGCTACTATTTTTCCATTGCATACCCTACCTTGAGTACTCATGGAAATGTAATGGAAGTGAACTTCATGTCTGGTAATAAATATACATATAAATCAGTGCACTAGGTGACTGCATGTTATGCATCTTAAACAACTTCATGGCAGCTGTGAAGTGTAAAGTACATTAATAAAAAATCAAAACTGTTCCATAGCCAGGGCAAAAGTAAAAAAAAATTACATGCTATACATTTTTAGAATATGTAATTTTAAGACTAGCAACCCTGCACTACTTTGTGTTTAACCCCCTTGGGACCCAAAGAGTACACAGTAGTGCAGTGTCGATAGTATTAAAATGACATGCTCTAACAAATGAGAGCATTACATTTTTCGACTATTATTCAGATAGATCATGCAATGTTAAAAATAAAAACTTCATTCTCTTTCTATCCTTTGTTGGAATGTATACTTAGGTAGGGTCAGGAGCAGCAATGCACTAGCTGCTGATTGGATGGATGCACATATACAGGGAGTGCAGAATTATTAGGCAAGTTGTATTTTGGAGGATTAATTTTATTATTGAACAACAACCATGTTCTCAATGAACCCAAAAAACTCATTAATATCAAAGCTGAATAGTTTTGGAAGTAGTTTTTAGTTTGTTTTTAGTTATAGCTATTTTAGGGGGATATCTGTGTGTGCAGGTGACTATTACTGTGCATAATTATTAGGCAACTTAACAAAAAACAAATATATACCCATTTCAATTATTTATTTTTACCAGTGAAACCAATATAACATCTCAACATTCACAAATATACATTTCTGACATTCAAAAACAAAACAAAAACAAATCAGTGACCAATATAGCCACCTTTCTTTGCAAGGACACTCAAAAGCCTGCCATCCATGGATTCTGTCAGTGTTTTGATCTGTTCACCATCAACATTGCGTGCAGCAGCAACCACAGCCTCCCAGACACTGTTCAGAGAGGTGTACTGTTTTCCCTCCTTGTAAATCTCACATTTGATGATGGACCACAGGTTCTCAATGGGGTTCAGATCAGGTGAACAAGGAGGTCATGTCATTAGATTTTCTTCTTTTATACCCTTTCTTGCCAGCCACGCTGTGGAGTACTTGGACGCGTGTGATGGAGCATTGTCCTGCATGAAAATCATGTTTTTCTTGAAGGATGCAGACTTCTTCCTGTACCACTGCATGAAGAAGGTGTCTTCCAGAAACTGGCAGTAGGACTGGGAGTTGAGCTTGACTCCATCCTCAACCCGAAAAGGCCCCACAAGCTCATCTTTGTTGATACCAGCCCAAACCAGTACTCCACCTCCACCTTGCTGGCGTCTGAGTCGGACTGGAGCTCTCTGCCCTTTACCAATCCAGCCACGGGCCCATCCATCTGGCCCATCAAGACTCACTCTCATTTCATCAGTCCATAAAACCTTAGAAAAATCAGTCTTGAGATATTTCTTGGCCCAGTCTTGACGTTTCAGCTTGTGTGTCTTGTTCAGTGGTGGTCGTCTTTCAGCCTTTCTTACCTTGGCCATGTCTCTGAGTATTGCACACCTTGTGCTTTTGGGCACTCCAGTGATGTTGCAGCTCTGAAATATGGCCAAACTGGTGGCAAGTGGCATCTTGACAGCTGCACGCTTGACTTTTCTCAGTTCATGGGCAGTTATTTTGCGCCTTGGTTTTTCCACACGCTTCTTGCGACCCTGTTGACTATTTTGAATGAAACGCTTGATTGTTCGATGATCACGCTTCAGAAGCTTTGCAGTTTTAAGAGTGCTTCATCCCACTGCAAGAGATCTCACTATTTTTGACTTTTCTGAGCCTGTCAAGTCCTTCTTTTGACCCATTTTGCCAAAGGAAAGGAAGTTGAATAATAATTATGCACATCTGATATAGGGTGTTGATGTCATTAGACCACACCCCTTCTCATTACAGAGATGCACATCACCTAATATGCTTAATTGGTAGTAGGCTTTCGAGCCTATACAGCTTGGAGTAAGACAACATGCATAAAGAGGATGATGTGGTCAAAATACTCCTTTGCCTAATAATTCTGCACTCCCTGTATATACCTCTTGTCATTGGCTCATCTGACATGTTCAGCTAACTCCTAGAAGTGCATTGTTGCTCCTTTAACAAAAATAAAGCAAATTTGATTATAGAAGTATATTGGCAAGTTGTTTAAAATGACATGCTCCATATGAATCATGAAAGAAACATTTTTGTTTTCATGTTCCTTTAATTATCATGTCTTGTTCATAAAAAGAAGCAGACGCACCAAGCCACTTTATAGTATTATTTTGGCACAACACTAATTAAAGGTTTCCAGACCCTACTCTAGCCAATAGCTTGTTCTAATTGCAAATTACCTCAAAGATATTTAAAATTAATATAGTATGAATATTACTGTATTTTCTGGGCCCTGCTCATTGTTTATTCTCATTTTCCATCTGCTGCTAATCCATACTCTTGAAGGTTTCATATAATAATCATACACTGTGATCTGTCAAGCCTCAGGGTGCACAGTAATATGGAATACATTTGTTTTTATATGACTCTCCTCTTTGAATGTTAAACAGTCATATTTTTCTGTATCCCCAATGTACTCATCAATGTCTAGAGGGAAGCAAAATGTGACATAATTTTCCTGATTGTTGTAGTATCACTTCTATCCTGAACAATAGTGGTGCTGTTGTATAATTTTGCTTGATCTCTATACAAAACATATTTCTGCAACCTAATCTGCTTACCTCCTGCAAACTACTCCAATTCACTAGAGGTTGCTTTGGAAAAAAAAAACATATTCATCTCAAGTGGATTTTTTTTTTATAGTATTGCAACCTACTAGTAATTTACATTCACTCAAATCACATTTACAATCTTTACATAATATTTGTCTACTATGCCAGGAATTGGGTGACCATCAATAATTATACAGTTATGGTGCTTATAGAGCCATCAATAAACAATTTGGTTTATCAAAAAATGTATGTTTTTTTGTACCCTATGAAAGCCATATCTGCATATTTAGGGTTTCCATGGCCAATTTAAATATAAGAGTGTAAACAAACAACAAAGTAAATCGATGGAGAATCTTAGACAGTATATGGTTTTAGCTTAGTTTAGTTTTGGAAGTTTGATTCGATGAGCTAGAATTCAGTGAATGTATTATTATTATTATTCTTTATTTATAAAGCACCAACAGATTCCGCAGCGCTCTCCATGGGTACAAAGATAAAAGTCGGCCAACTAAATAAGGTTAAAATGTTCGGGGTACCCTGTTGAAAAAAAGGGAAAAAAATAAAAAAAATGGATGATCCCAGAGCAGTGATTGTTATGAAACCACAAATCAGTTTTTCTTTATATATCCATTTTCTGTAGCAGGGAGCGGTAATTTAAAAAAAATGTGATCTCTTTATTGTGATGATTGTCCCTTGGTGTAAAGGTGTTAAAGGTAGTACTTACTGTCTGCCTCAAGCTTATCCCGCAGACCGGTCCTGGAGCCTGTCAGTAGTTTACGTTGTAACTCGTGTGAAGATGTTTCCGGTTTCATACCTTTTGCTGTTCCTTGGCTCTGCAGTCCTGCGTGTGCTCTCTGAGGTCAGAGCAGTAGCTTGCAGTTACTTTGATACATTTTGACAGTGGTTTGTCAGCGTCAGCAGCTATCAGATTTAGCGGTACACACGCTGTTTCCTGGTATCTCCAAATATGTTGTCAGGTAGTGATCAGCAGTTAAAGCTACGCGTTTCAGCCATGTAGTTGGCCTTTTTCAAGCTATACTGCTTTCACTCTATTCACAGTCCCTTTATACCCTATTCTGAGCTTGTTAATTGATTTTTTGATTACACACAGCTATGATCAGGAGGGATATTATGCACACAGCTGTAGACCCTCAATTGTAAAACATAGGGTTTTTTTGCTTTATAAGTTAAATACACTGAAACACATAAAAGAAATGTATGAAAATATATATAAAGACAATGGCCTAGATTTAGAGTTTTGTCGGTAAAGAACCGCGGTGCTAACGAGGCTTTTTTTTCCCAGTGCTCCCTTAAGACAACACTGGTATTTAGAGTTGTCTGAATGGCTGCGTTAGCCTCAGAAAAGGGAGCGTTGAGCATAATTTAGCTCCACTTCTACTCTCAATACCAGCGTTGACTACGGCAGCGGTAAGCTGGAAAAACGTGCTTGTGCACGATATCCCCATAGGAAACAATGGGGCTGAGCTGGCTGAAAAAACCTAACACCTGCAAAAAAGCAGCGTTCAGCTCATAACGCAGCCCCATTGTTTCCTATGGGGAAACACCCTCTAAGTCTACACCTAACACCCTAACATGAACCCCGAGTCTAAACACCCCTAACCTTACACTTATTAACCCCTAATCTGCCGCCCCCACTATTGCTGACACCTACATTATATTATTAACCCCTAATCTGCCGCTCCGGACACCGCGGCAACCTACATTATAGCTATGAACCCCTAATCTACTGCCCCTAACATCGGCGACACCTATATTATATTTATTACCCCCTAATCTGCCTCCCCCACAACGTCGCCGCCACCTACCTACACTTATTAACCCCAAATCTGCGGACCGGACCTCGCCGCCACTATAATAAATGTATTAACCCCTAAACCTAAGTCTAACCCTAACCCTAACACCCCCTAAATTAAATATAATTTAAATTAATCTAAATAAATGTACTATAATTAAATAAATTATTCCTATTTAAAACTAAATACTTACCTAGAAAATAAACCCTAATATAGCTACAATATAACTAATAGTTACATTGTAGCTATTTTAGGATTTATATTTATTTTACAGGCAACTTTGTATTTATTTTAACTAGGTACAATAGCTATTAAATAGTTAATAACTATTTAATAGCTACCTAGTTAAAATAATTACAAAATTACCTGTAAAATAAATCCTAACCTAAGTTACAAATACACCTAACTCTACACTATCAATAAATTAATTAAATAAATTACCTACAATTAGCTAAACTAAAATACAATTAAATAAACTAATCTATAATACAAAAAAAACACTAAATTACAGAAAATATTTTTTTTACAAGAAGTTTAAACTAATTACACCTAATCTAAGCCCCCTAATAAAATAAAAAAGCCCCCCAAAATAATAAAATGCCCTACCCTATTCTAAATTACAAAGTAATCAGCTCTGTTACCAGCCCTTAAAAGGGCTTTTTGCAGGGCATTGCCCCAAAGTAATCAGCTCTATTACCTGTAACTAAAAATACAACCCCCCCACATTAAAACCCACCATCCACATACCCCTACTCTAACCCACCCAAACCCCCCTTAAATAAACCTAACACTAACCCCATGAAGATCTCCCTACCTTGAGTCGTCTTCACCCAGCCGAGCCGAATTCTTCATCCAAGCGGAGCAAGAAGAGGTCCTTCATCCGATAGAAGTCTTCATCCAAGGGGGGCAAGAAGAGGTCCTCCATCCGGTAAAAGTCTTCATCCAAGCGGGGTCTTCTATCTTCATCCATCTGGAGCGGAGCAGAGCCATCTTCCATACAGCCGATGCGGAGCCATCCTCTTCAACCGATGGACTAACGACGAATGACGGTTCCTTTAAGGGACGTCATCCAAGATGGCGTCCCTCGAATTCCAATTGACTGATAGGATTCTATCAGCCAATCGGAATTAAGGTAAGAAAAATCTGATTGGCTGATTGAACCAGCCAATCAGATTGAACTATCAGAGAGAGGATATTTTCTAACAATTTTATATTGTATGATATTCATACTTAGAGGGGATCTGGTTTCTCTAACAATAAAAGGGATAATAGCTGTCTTTAAGAAAACTATTCAGGTTGAAGTCCAGATTCAGGCCCTTGGGGTATAGTGTCTGCAACTTGAAAATCCACTTAGCTTCTGCTTGCAATAGGCTTTTTGTCTGATTACCCCCTCTACAATCTTTTTTAACTTTTTCTATAGCAGAGAATTGAAAATATTTAAGGTCACTATTATTACAAATTCTAAAGTGCTTTGGTACTGGAAGCTCTAGGTTTTTTTTTTTCTTCAGAATTTTCAATAGAGAGGATATGTTCTCTTAGGCGCTCCCTTACCCTTCTTTCTGTCTCACCTGTGTACTGGATTTTGCACTTTTTGCATTCTATCAGGTATATTACATGTTTGTCCATACATCTAATAGTATTTTGTATCTTATATTCTTTTCCAGTAATATTAGACTGAAATGTGTGGGTCTTTTTCGAATATCTACAGGCTTTGCATATATGGCAGGGAAAAAAACCTTTTAATTCATTCCCTAGTATACCTTTTTCTACTCCTCCATTGCAATAACTTTTTCTCATGGAGGGGGCTAGTCTGCTTTTTAAGGTTTCTGGCCTTTCTATAGATGAATCTTGGTTTATCTGGTAATTTTGGACCTAGATCTGGATCATAGCTTAAAATATTCCAGGTCACAGGTCCCTAATAGATAATTTGATTCCCACTTTAGACTTTCTAAGATGTTTAATAGACTGGTTGAATTACTTAGGTGTGATGTGAGTTTTTTTTACATGTTTTTATAGGAATCGATTGATATAAGCTGATAAATTAGCTGTGAGTGAATTTATGCCCGATATAATAGGGCACCCCGGGGGATTTTCCAAAAATTTGTGTATTTTGGCAGAAAGTAGAATATAGGAAACCAAGGTATCATACATCATTAGGAGCACACTATGTATACAACACACGATAATTCTTATTACATCCATACACCAGCTAAAAACTATTCATGGGGGAATTATAAAGAGAATAATAAAAAGTACCCAAGCCTGCAAAATAGTCTTTCTAGTTTAAGAAATCCTGATTACTATCAAGAGGTAAATGTGGATTACTATCAGAAAAATAAAGAAGATAAGATACTTTTAAAAGAAAAAAATTAGAACACCCGCAGAGAATGACCAATTTTATAAACAAACACTGTACCAATACAGACAAAAACAAGGGGATTTTTTTAGACATAGACAACATTTTCAGAATGGGAGAAGAAAAAGAAGACATTCAGAAAGAGGGGAAGGAGAGGAGGTAGGCATAAGTGACCCAAGAGACCCACAACATATAATGAGAGCTCAGATCCAGGAGATGAAAAAGAAGAAAATAAATACTAATAAATACAATCTAAGTAAATTAAGGCTAGATAAATCACAAATCCAAGTGCTTAGTAAAGGATTTTCCTTTGCTCCCACACAAAAACTAGACAAATTCAATACTTTTATTGACGCTCATAAATTTGTATGGAATTTAACTCTAACGAAGTATTTTATAAAAAACCCAGGTGAAAGACAATTTATAAAAGACACTACACAACATGAAACAAATATAACACCAATAGAAACAGAAAGTATAAGTTTCACAAAAGACAAAAAGTGATATCTTCACACAGACTTAAAAAGAAAATAAAATTTTTATCCGAAAAATGAAAAGGGAAAATATATAGACACCTTTGAAAAAATGGTTATGGCTGATAATAATAACTTAAAACAAGATACTCATACTAAACAAAACCTTACCAGAAAACAGAGGACACTTATTTCAGAACTGGAAAAGAACAAAGAGGTTATTATCAAACCGGCCGATAAAGGAGGGAGAATAGTCATTTTAGATAAACAAAAATATGATGAAATGATATTTAAGCTTCTAGATGACACTAGTACATATAAAAGATGATTTCTAATCCCACAAAAGTTTACCAGATTTTTTTCAAACATTACCTTTCAGGAGCCAAATTATTGGGAATCATCACAGAAAGAGAGTATAAATTTCTTTATTCAGAAAATCCTAAAATTCCAATAATCTAAACACAAAATACACAAATCTTTGGAAAATCCCCCGGGGCGCCCTATTATATCGTCATAAATTCACTCACAGCTAATTTATCAGCTTATATCGATCGATTCCTACAAAAACATGTAAAAAAACCTCACATCACACCTAAGAGATTCAACCAGTCTATTAAACATCTTAGAAAGTCTAAAGTGGGAATCAAATTATCTATTAGTGACCTGTGACGTCTCCTTTCTTTACACTTGTATTAAACATAACGATGGAATAGAATCAGCAAAACATTTTCTCAATAAAGATGGAGATATGCCTTCCAAACAGATAGATTTAATCTTGGAAGGCATAAATTTCATTTAAAAACATAATTATTTCCTGTATGAAGGAACTTTCTATGAACAAGTTTGCGGGACTGCGATGGGGGCAAAATTTGCCCCCAGTTACGCAAACTTGTTCATGGGTCAGTGGGAGGAAGACTTCATGAATAAGACCATATATAAAGACAATTTTATCATTTATAAAAGATTTATAGACAATCTATTTTTCGTCTGGAAAGGTACAGAAAATTATCTTATCTGTTGCCTTAAAGACATGAATATAAACGACAAAAATCTAACATTCAAATTTACCTACGATAAAAAACAGATACATTATCTAAATTTGGAAATCTCAATTGAAATTGAGTAAATTAATACAAAAACATATTTTCAAGATGTTGACGCTAATTATTATATACACTGGGACAGTTGCCATCTTAAAACTTGGAAACAAAATATTCCAAAAGGACAATTCCTCAGATTAAAAAGAAATTGTAGAGAGGAAACTGTGTTTGAGCAGCAATCAAAAATACTTAAACAGAAATTCGTAGATAGAGGATACGATGGAAATAAAATTGAACACGACATAGATGTAGCAAGAAAAATTAAAAGAACAGATTTGCTAAGTTACAAAACAAAAGAAACAGCAGGATTTGAAACTAAGAGAAGTGAGGAAATTAACATACCATTTATTACACAATATGACGAAGATAAATCAGATTTAGAAAAAATTATAAAAAAACATTGGAATATTTTAAGCTATGATCCAGATCTCGGTCCAAATTTACCAGATAAACCAAGATTCATCTACAGAAAGGCCAGAAACCTTAAAAGCAGACTAGCCCCCTCCATGAGAAAAAGTTATTGCAATGGAGGAGTAGAAAAAGGTATACTAGGGAATGAATTAAAAGTTTTTTTTCCCTGCCATATATGCAACGCCTGTAGCAGTGATGTGCGGTGATGTTAGGGGCTGGTGAGGCACTAGATAAGATACGCCAGAGAAATACATATACTGTGGGCCACAAGTACCCCCAACAGGGCAGGTTTTATTTATAGCTGAACCAGTGCACAGTTGAAATAATCAGCTGATGGTTGAGAGCAAGTTTGTAATCCTGGTTACTGATCAGCTGATTACTTCACCTGTGCACCGATTCAGCTATAATGAAAACCTGGCCTGTTGGGGGTACTTGAGGACCATGGTTGAGAAACACTGCACTAAAGCACCAGCTCATCTGAAATGTGTTGATTACCTGGAGAATAAAGCACACATACTCTGCTCACTGACACACACACACTACAGGCACACTCTGCTCACATACACATTTACACAATTCTGTAGCACAGTGCCAGTTACTAAGCAATTAGAATGATACACAAGCTCTTCTCTACTCACTACTGTGTTGTAACCTGTGCAAAATCAAATATATAATATTGTACAAAAAGATTGTGGCAGGTGCAAATAAAATACAATCAATCAAAGACTGATGCCTAGTGCAGTTTGCACTATTAGGCTATGTAGCTGGATGATTCCATCTAGTACCAGTGGGTAAAATAGTTGAATAACCACACATTATATATATAAAAAAGCCTGTATTAGTGTCTTAAATCTGTGGTTAAAAACTAAAATTTAATTGCTCAGTGATGTCTCTGCAAGTCTTGCAGAGACCTCACTGAGCAAATAAATTTTACCACAGAAATAAGGTTTATTATATTTAATGTGTGGTTATTCAACTATTTATGAACCCATTTATGGTACTAGTAGGAATCATCCAGCTACATTGCCTAATAGTGCAAACTGCACTAGACAGCAGTCTTTGATTGATTGTATTTGCACCTGCAACAATCTTTTTGTACAATATTATATATTTGATTTTGCACAGGTTAGCAGACGTGCACACACATTGATCTGGCCTTTCATTTCTCAGTAGCAGAATGCAGATGTTGGTTTAACTTCACAGTGCAGCATGTATACAACATGAATATTGAATTATGTAATTGTCTTTCATCATCCTTTACTTAATGCTACACAGCAGGAAAAAGACAATGCTGAATATTGATGATCCACTTTAGATAGCAACCAATATGTGGCATCGTGGCACTGCTCACTGTTTATGAAATATTGGGGATACATTAAATTAATAATAATAAATGACCAAACATTTTTTAAATGAAATTAAATATTGGTTAAATAAATTATTTCTTTATTTTAGTGCAAGTTAGATGGAACAGAAAATAACATTAGTATAATAACGTGACATTGTTATAGTACTAATGTTGTTTTCTGTTCCAACTTACTTCTAAGACATTGCACTAACTAAAATAAAGAAAGAATGCATTTAGCCAATATTACATTTAATTTAAAAAATGTTTGGTGATATAGTTAAAAAAAATATGAAAAACCAAAGGAAGTTAAGGACCAGTGATAATTAATCACTACTTAAGTTGTTCCACAACGTCTACTTAAACCTTCTCAAATATTAAAACAACATGTCTGATATCCATGTGCACTGCAGTAACTGCAGAGCACATGGATGTCAGACATGTTGTTTCTATATTTGAAAAGGTTTGAGTGGAAGCTTAAGTGGAAATTGTGCAGTCAGTCACCTTCTTCAGCACCCATTACAACAATTAACCTAAACCCTTACTGTGACACACTCCACAGACCCTATGCATCAAAAATCCTCTATCACCAACATAATACCCCACAGCTCTCAACATCCCACCCCCTCAAATGCAAGCACCCTGGTCTGCAACCACCAATTTACCAAAATTAGTTTCAAGTAAAATTGCCTTCAGGTGGAGAAGTCTGAAAGCTTTATGTAAATGTATATAATATTCCTTATCTCATGAAAGGAATTTGTGGGACACTTCTTTACAAGTCTTACAATAAAAAAAAGAAAATTTCTGCAAAGTCAAACTCAGCACTGCACTAAAACTAGCACTGCACAACAACACATTATACAGAAGAATACACAGGTTGGCGTTGGTAATGGTAAAATAACAGTATCAGAGAAGAATACAGGTTGGTAACTTTTTTTGCAATTTACTGAGTCAGTGTCAGTGATTGGCATTGCTATCATTGATTGCTTGTAGGCTGTCCCTTTAAAGTTATGTGTACTACATTCTCTTGCACCAGTTTTGATTGCCCTTTTTTATTAGAGAGAGAGTTGGTGCTGCAGACTTTAAAGTAGTTTTCTGTTTATACCTCAGAAAAAAAAAATTCACCAAGATTTAAAAACATAGGCCTAAATCCTAGGCAAGCTGACAGCTACACAGTCCCAGCATAGGGACAGCCCTGTTGCTATCAGAGCTTAAACTCATTGCATTCTATAATTACAGTACACTAGTTCCAGAATATTATAGGGACGGTATATTATGTGCCACTATTATGGCTGCCAGCAGCTTGCAATAAAGCATTATCAATAATGACTCCAAAGTAAACTGACATTTTAGCTATCATATTACAGCTTAGTAAGACAAAACTCAATGTGGAAGCTCAAAAATAATGATTATTTTCACTCTTCAGCTACATACATCCAAAATAGATATTAAAAAGGTGCCTAAAATGATAACATCTACCCCATCCATCAATTTAAAAAGGCTGCTATATTATGGTTTTGTGTTGTGTTACATTACGGCAGGGCAGGCTCCAGTCCTCAGTGAACTTGTAAAGTCCTCCTCCTCACTCTGCTACTAGCTAGTAGTAGTACTCTGCACAACAGCACACACAGTCACTCACTGTCTGCTGTCACACTCACTATGTGTCCCGGACTCCCAGCCCTCTATTTACTAATCTAATCTCCTCCAGTGACAGTCGCTCCTCCTCACTCTACTAGTACTCACAGTCAGTCTGTACTTACAGTTGCCGGACGGACAGTGGACACTGGACATGTGACGCAACACTCATCCCTCGCTAGGCTCGCTCATCACTGACTCCATCGGCTCCTGGTTCATCTACAAAGCTGCTCCTACCGGCACTTTGGTGACTAAAAGGCTAGTTTAGAAGTGCGCTCTCTTCCCGAAGTTCATGTGTGACGTATATGAGAGAGACTCAGTCACGTGAAACTCACACTGGACCGCCGATTGTCTGAGGGCTCCCGAGGCTCCTTAGAAGCAGCCTCAATAGGGAGCGGTATGGGTCACAAAGAGCCTTAAGCACCACTGGGTGGCGCTATCTCTGGCCTTTACAAAGCCATCCATGTTGCGCAATGGAGGGGAGCTGAACGGCTCATACTCACAGCCTCTCCGTCATTGCGCAATATGGATCGCAATGAATCGCTCAACTATTCTAATATTCTACATATGTTCTTGATGGTGGAGTCGGCGTTTGGGGGGGTGGGGGGCTAGGGGGGTAAGTTGGGGTACAATTTTTTTTTTCTTTCATAAACTTTAAGATTTTTTATTTTATTAATAAAATAGAATTTAAAAGGTGTAATGAACACATAGGACAGGTGAGGCGCTGCCTCACCTGCCTCCTATGACAGCACGTCACTGACCTGTAGATATTCCAAAAAGACCCACACATTTCAGTCTAATATTACTGGAAAAGAATATAAGATACAAAATACTATTAGATGTATGGACAAACATGTAATATACCTGATAGAATGCAAAAAGTGCAAAATCCAGTACACAGGTGAGACAGAAAGAAGGGTAAGGGAGCGCCTAAGAGAACATATCCTCTCTATTGAAAATTCAGAAGAAAAAAGAAACCTAGAGCTTCCAGTACCAAAGCACTTTAGAATTTGTAATAATAGTGACCTTAAATATTTTCAATTCTCTGCTATAGAAAAAGTTAAAAAAGACTGTAGAGGGGGTAATCAGACAAAAAGCCTATTGCAAGCAGAAGCTAAGTGGATTTTCAAGTTGCAGACACTATACCCCAAGGGCCTGAATCTGGACTTCAACCTGAATAGTTTCTTAAAGACAGCTATTATCCCTATTATTGCTTTTTTTCCAGCGCACCCTTTAGACAACGATGGTATTTAGAGTTGTCTGAGTGGCTGCGTTAGGCTCAGAAAAGGGATCGTTGAGCATAATTTAGCACCACTTCAACCCTCAATATCAGCGTTGCCTACGGTAGAGGTAAACTGGAAAAACGTGCTTGTGCACGATATCCCCATAGGAAACAATGGGGCTGAGCTGGCTGAAAAAAAAACCTAACACCTGCAAAAAAGCAGCGTTCAGCTCCTAAAGCAGCCCCATTGTTTCTTATGGGGAAACACTTTCTAAGTCTACACCTAACACCCTAACATGAACCCCGAGTCTAAACACCCCTAATCTTACACTTATTAACCCCTAATCTGCCGCCCCCGACATCCTCGCCACCTGCATTATATTATTAACCCCTAATCTGCCGCTCCGGACACCGCCGCAACCTACATTATCCCTATAAACCCCTAATCTGCTGCCCCTAACATCGCCGACACCTACATTATATTTATTAACCCCTAATCTGCCCCCCCCAACGTCGCCGCCACCTAACTACACTTATTAACCCCTAATCTGCCGACCGGACCTCGCCGCCACTATAATAAATGTATTAACACCTAAACCGCCGCACTCCCACCTCGCAAACACTATTTAAAAAATTATTTACCCATAATCTGCCGTCCCTAACATCGCCGCCACCTACCCACAATTATTAACCCCTAATCTCCCGCCCCCAACGTCGCCGCTACTACATTAAATGTATTACCCCCTAAACCTAAGTCTAACCCTAACCCTAACACCCCCCTAAGTTAAATATAATTTAAATAAAACAAAATAATATTCCTATAATTTAATAAATTAATCATATTTAAAACTAAATACTTACCTATAAAATAAAACCTAATATAGCTTCAATATAACTAATAGTTACATTGTAGCTATTTTAGGATTAATATTTATTTTACAGGCAACTTTGTATTTATTTTAACTACGTACAATAGCTATTAAATAGTTATTAACTATTTAATAGCTACCTAGTTAGAATAATTACAAAATTACCTGTAAAATAAATCCTAACCTAAGTTACAATTAAACCTAACACTAAACTCTAATAAAATTAATTAAATAATTAACTACAATTACCTACAATTACATGTAATTAAATAAACTAAACTATTGTACAAACCCCCCCCCACTAAATTACAGAAAATAAAAAAAGAATTACAAGAAGTTTAATCTAATTACACCTAATCTAGCCAATAGAATGCGATTGGATCAGCCATTCAGATTGAACTTCAATCGTATTGGCTGATTGAATCAGCCAATCAGAATTTTCCTACCTTAATTCCGATTGTCTGATAGAATCCTGTCAGCCAATCGGAATTCGAGGGACGCCATCTTGGATGACGTCCCTTAAAGGAACCGTCATTTGTTGTCCGTCGGGGAAGGTGGATGTTCTGCGTCGGCGGTCTGAAGATGGAGCCGGAAGAAAGAAGATAGAAGATGCCGCTTGGAGGAAGACATCGCCCGGATTGAGGACCTTTTCTTTGCCGCTTGGATCAAGACTTCCCCCGGATGGAGGACCACATCGCCCGGATTGGATGAAAAATTTGACTCGGCTGGGTGAAGACGGCTCAAGGTAGGGAGATCTTCAGGGGTTTAGTGTTAGGTTTTTTTAACGGGGGATTGGGTGGGTTAGAGTAGGGGTATGTGGGTGGTGGGTTTTAATGTTGGGGGGGGTGTATTTTTTTTTTTACAGGTAAAAGAGCTGATTACTTTGGGGCAATGCCCCACAAAAAGCCCTTTTAAGGGCTGGTAAAAGAGCTGATTACTTTGTAATTTAGAATAGGGTAGGGCATTTTTTTATTTTGGGGGGGGGGCTTTATTATTTTATTAGGGGGCTTAGATTAGGTGTAATTAGTTTAAACTTTTTGTAATATTTTTTATTTTCTATAATTTAGTGTTTTTTTTGTATTATAGATTAGTTTATTTAATTAAATTTAATTGTAGGTGATTGTAGTTAATTTATTTAATGATAGTGTAGAGTTAGGTTTAATTGTAACTTAGGTAAGGATTTATTTTACAGGTAATTTTGTAATTATTTTAACTAGGTAGCTATTAAATAGTTATTAACTATTTAATAGCTATTGTACCTAGTTAAAATAAATATAAAGTTGCCTGTAAGATATATATAAATCCTAAAATAGATACAATGAAATTATTATTTATATTGTAGCTATATTAGGGTTTATTTTATAGGTAAGTATTTAGTTTTAAATAGGATTAATTTAGTTAATTATAGGAATATTATTTAGTTTTATTTAAATTATATTTATGTTAGGGGGGTGTTAGGGTTAGGGTTAGACTTAGGTTTAGGGGTTAATACATTTATTATAGTAGCGGCGACGTTGCGGGCTGGAGATTAGGGGTTAATAATTGTAGGTAGGTGGCGGCGATGTTAGGGAGGGCAGATTAGGGGTTAATACAATTTATTATAGTGTTTGCGAGGCAGGAGTGCGGCAGTTTAGGGGTTAATACATTTATTATAGTGGCGGCGAGGTCCGGTCGGCAGATTAAGGGTTAATAATTGTAGTTAGGTAGCGGCAACATTGGGGGGACAGATTAGTAGTTAATAAATATAATATAGGTGTCGGCGATGTTAGGGGCAGCAGATTAGGGGTTCTTAGCTACAATGTAGGTGGCGGCGGAGTCCGGTTGGCAGATTAGGGGTTATAAATTTTTATTAGAGGGTTTGCGATGTGGGGGGGCCTCGGTTTAGGGGTACATAGGTAGTTTATGGCTGTTAGTGTACTTTGTAGCACAGTAGTTAAGAGCTTTATATTCCGGCATTAGCCTATAAAGCTCTTAACTACTGACTTTTTTGGCGGTAGGAGTCTTGTCGGTAGAGGCTCTACCGCTCACTTGTTCCAAGACTCCAAATACCAGGGTTAGGCAAATCCCATTGAAAAGATAGGATACGCAATTGACGTAAGGGGATCTGCGGTAGCCTAGAGTCGCGGAAAGAAAGTGAGCGGTAGACCCTTTCCTGGCTGACTCTAAATACCAGCAGGTGGTAAAAAGCAGCGTTAGGACCCCTTAACGCTGCTTTTGACGGCTAACGCCAAACTCTAAATCTAGGCCTTTGGTTTTTAAAAAATGGTTTTTAAAATTTGTTTATTTTTTTTTAAAAAAATTGTTTATTTCTGCATATTCATGGTCAACTGTAAATTGCATTTTTAAATGCAATAGTAATAAAATTGCATATAGAAGCACTAAGTCTTTATATATATTTTCATACATTTCTTTTATGTGTTTCAGTGTATTTAACTTATAAAGCAAATAAACCCTATGTTTTATAATTGAGGGTCTACAGCTGTGTGCATAATATCCCTCCTGATCACAGCTAGGATTGCCTTGCCACCACAGGCCATGTTTTCCTGGACACTTATGAGTTTACACATGCTGCAGGGTGTGCCGGGAGGAACATGAATAATGCTGTCCAGGATCACTATTTTTTTGCTGTCCAGCAGCACAATGCATGTTTCCCTCTGACCACCCTAGAGCATGTGTAACTCATAAATGTCCAGGAAAACATGGCTGAGGTGGCAACCCTAATCGCAGCTGTATGTAATAAAAAAATCAATTAACAAGCTCAGAATAGGGTATAGAGTGACTGTGAATAGAGTGAAAGCAGTATAGCTTGAAAAAGGCCAACTACATGGCTGAAACGCGTAGCTTTAACTGCTGATCACTACCTGACAACATATTTGCAGATACCAGGAAACAGCGTGTGTACCGCTAAACCTGATAGCTGCTGATGCTGACAAACCACTGACAAAATATATTGAAGTAACTGCAAGCTACTGCTCTGACCTCAGAGAGCACATGCAGGACCGCAGAGCCAAGGAACAGCAAAAAGGTATGAGTCTGTGAACACAGACCGGAAACATCTTCACATGAGTTACAAGGTAAACTACTGACAGGCTCCAGGACTGGTCTGTGGGATAAGCTCGAAGCAGACAGTAAGTACTACCTTTAACACCTTTACACCAAGGGACAATCCTATTATTACAATAAGGAGATAACGTTTTTTTTTAAAAAAACGCTCCCCGCTACAGAAAATGGATATATAAAGAAATACTGATTTGTGGTTTCATAACAATCACTGCTCTGGGATCATCCATTTTTTCCCTTTTTTTCAACAGGGTACCCTGAACATTTTAACCTTATTTGGTCGGCCGACCTTCGCTCTGTATGACTATAACAACTTATTTACATTTTTTATATTAATGAGCCTAGGACTAGAAACATTTAGACCATTTGTAACAAATTGAAATTTTTATATTAATGTGCCTATGACTAGAAACACTTAGACCATTTGTTTTGACATATTAAATATAATTTATTTGAATCAGTATTTTAGTTGTCTGTCTTAAATACTCTTATGCATTAATAAACGGAGACAATCCGTTTTTTTTCTTGGAATAATTTAGCAAAATACTTCATTTTTAGTTTAAATAGATATTGGAAGCAATATTTTTCCTTTCTAAGGCCTAGATTTGGAGTTTGGCGGTAGCCGTGAAAACCAGCATTAGAGGCTCCTAACGCTGGTTTTAGGCTACCGCCGGTATTTGGAGTCAGTCAGGAAAGGGTCTAACGCTCACTTTTCAGCCGCGACTTTTCCATACCGCAGATCCCCTTACGTCAATTGCGTATCCTATCTTTTCAAACAGCCAATAGAATGCGAGCTCAATCTGATTGGCTGATCGGATCGGCCAATCGGATTGAACTTGATTCTGATTGGCTGATTCCATCAGCCAATCAGAATTTTCCTACCTTAATTCCGATTGGCTGATCCTATCAGCCAATCGGAATTCGAGGGACGCCATCTTGGATGAGGTCCCTTAAAGGAGCCTTCATTCGTCGGTAGTCCATCGGGCCAGCAGGATGTTCCGCGTCTGAGGTCTGCAAGATTGAAGATGCCATTGATAGTATAATATAGGGGTGGGCGATGTTAGGGGCAACAGATTAGGGCTACATAGGGATAATGTAGGTTGCGGTGGTGTGCGGTCAGCAGATTAGGGGTTAAAAAAAAATATTAGAGTGGCTGCGATGTGGGGGGCCCTCGGTTTAGGGGTACATAGGTAGTTTATGTAGTGTACTTTAGAGCACAGTAGTTAAGAGCTTTATGAACCGGCGTTAGCCCAGAAAGCTCTTAACTCCTGGCTTTTCTCTGCGGCTGGAGTTTTGTCGTTAGATTTCTAACGCTCACTTCAGCCAAGACTCTAAATACCGGCGTTAGGAAGATCCCATTGAAAAGATAGGATACGCAAATGGCGTAGGGGGATCTGCGGTATGGAAAAGTCGCGGCTGCAAAGTGAGCGTTAGACCCTTTCCTGGCTGACTCTAAATACCAGCGGGCGGCCAAAACCAGCGTTAGAAGCCCCTAATGCTGGTTTTGACAGCTAACACAGAACTCTAAATCTAGGCGAATGTTTGCTTTGTGTTATAACATATCACTGTCTCTCCAGAAAGGGATTGCGTGTTGGAACCAATACATACTGAGGTCACTTTAAGAAGGAGGGAGTGGAGGGTGAAGCCACTGCAGGATTTTAGCCAGTGATATCTAATTTTAGCCTTCAAGTAAGATGTAACAGCTACTGACCTCAGCTACGATTACGGCATTACAGTCAAAATGCGTCAGCAGGGTTTGCATTACTAAACCATCTGATCCATCCTTGTTGCTTTATGAAAGATTGGATCGATTTTATTCTTTCTTCATGTATAAATAAAAGTTATGTTTTAATCACCTGGAGTTGGTCCTCCTCATTGGACTATGGCAGAATTTTCAATGGCCGAGGTTTATAGAGAGGTAAAGGCAAGCTCCTGTTTCAAATTGATTAAGAATTACTATACCTATCTTTTCCAGGGTTTCATTAGTGAGAACTTTTGCCATTTACATCTGTAGTTGTGTGAGGGGCACAATAACTTGTGCGGCAAATGAGAAATACAAGCAATTATGAAAAACAATCATTATAACTGCAACATTTAGGAAACACAATTACAAAACAGTTTTTTGCGATTGGAATTGTATACTATTTACATCTGTTTTGTTATGACAAAATAGTCTTGGTCGAAAGAACAATACATTTCTCCAATGACTGGCTGTAGACATTCTAGAGGTGTAGTCAAAAGTATGCACCTAAACTTCAACCCAGCATACTGAATTCATAATGTTCATACTGCCCCTGGGAAGCTTCTGGTCTCGTGGTCATGTCTTGCAATTACTTTTTCTCTTCTTTTTGGAAAATATCAGGGTGGACTGCTATCTAGAGGGAATTTTTTTATCGTTTTGATTAGTTTGGTCTACAATGTTTTAAAGGCCTTTTTTCTGATGCCAGTATCCTACACAACATAATTTGTTCTATGGACCGAGAGATGAAAAGTTACAAAATAGTTATGTCTTCAGTGACTATAAAGGAAAGTAAAGCACAAGCCATTGATGTAACAAGGGGTGGGTATAAAGCTTCTTAATTGCAAACTTTTTTGGGGTCATGTATGATGTTGTAAAGAGATTTTCCATAAGATATTAGTTTTTTTTTTTTTTTTTTTTTTTTTTTTTCAAACAAGCTTTATTGTTCACAAAAGCAATTAAACATAATGAAGAAACGTCAGACATGACAGATAGTATAATATAGACACGCTTTCAACAAAATCCAAAGCCGCTCACTATTAATGGTTCTTCTTAGAGCTTGACATTTTAACAATCATTTTTCAACTAACAATGCGAAAATATAACAGTTTACAAGTTTTTGGTACTTCAAGTTTATAAGAAAAGAGGTAGATGGAGTAAATAAGAGGGGGGAAGAAGGAAGGGAAGAGAGAATTTTTTTTTTTTTAAGACTAACCACACAAATCACTGGTACAGTACTGTCAAACTGAAAGGCTGCATAATCAAGCTGTTGCAAGTCCCTGCACTCATACTGGGGAGCCCCTCCACTTTGCCAACATCATTTCAAAGGTTGTCATTTGATTTGTTTTGAGGTAATGTAGTCTTTTTAATGTAATTAGATCAGTCACTGAGGACCGCCATTCATCCACTGTGGGGGCATTGTTTGGGCATTGGTTGATTTCCATTTTTTTTTGGGATCAGCCATTTTGCTCCTGTGAGCATTATTAAAAGAAGAGATTGGGCGTGAGCATTTTTGAATTTGGGGAGGTTCAGGAAGAGTATCGTCTCCGGGACATCCGGGATCTCTATTTGTAAAATGTCTGAGATTTGTTTGACTATCGTTGCCCAGAAGCTTCCTAGCCCTGGGCACGACCACCATATATGTAGGAGCGTTTCGGACTCGCCACAACCCCTCCAGCACAAAGGACTGGCCGTAGGGTACAAGTAGTGCAGCCTTGTTTGGGTAAGATACCATCTGCACTGGAGCATTAGTTTAATCTCCTGTACGTTAGCTGATATTGAGGAGCGTTTGATCAGCGAAAACTATTTAAACCACTCCCCCTGATCAAAGTCCTTGTTAATTTCTCTGTGCCAAGCTATTGTGTACGTGGGGAGAGGTGAGTCAGGAGAGATTGACAAGAGTTTATATATAAGGGAAATTAGTCGCCTTTGTGGTCTACCCGCAATGCAAAATTGCTCAAGTGGAGTGGGATCTCTAACTAGTTTGTCTTTATGTTTGTGATGCGATATGTAATGCAGGAGTTGGTTATACAACATCCATGTGGAGAAGATAGAGTCATTTAACTCTGACATTTTATGTTGCGATTTAAACCTACCATTTTCTATCGCACTATATAGACAGCCCCCTCTAAGAGCATATGATGAGTTTAGCCTAGTTCCCAATTTGTAATAAGGCAATGCAGGATTCTCCACTATGGGCAATAGAGGTGAGAATTTGGATGTAATAGAAGCATTGGTGGAAGCTGCTCTATCCCACTCAGTCAAAACATCTTTTATGATAGGATATCTATGCGTTGTGCCGGGGGTATCCACGCAAACGTGCCTACATTATTGAGCTTAAGAATCTGACCATCTAACCTAACCCACATTTTATGATCAGTGTTCTGTGACCATTCTACGATATGCTGCACAGCGATAGCTCGACTGTATGTCCTTAAGTCTGGGAAGCTCAACCCTCCCTTATCTCTAGGAAGATACATAGTTTTCCATGATATTTCGAGGTTTTACACCTGCCCACACATATTGCTCCAACACACCTTGTAGATGGAATAGGTAGTCTCCCGGTAGGGAGATTGGTATAGTCTGCATAATATACAAAATTTGCGGCAGTATGTTCATCTTAATTACTCCTATTTTACCAAGCCCCGACAAAGGCTTGTTTTTCCATAATAAGAGATCTCTAATTATTTCATCTTTTAATTTAAGATAATTGTCTTTAAATAGATCCTGTTGTCTGTTAGATATGTTTATACCCAAGTATTGAAGTTTTGATGTTGACACTGGGACCCCATAGCCCTCCCGGAGTTGATCCACCTGTTTCAATGGGGCACTAATGTTCAGTAGTTCGGATTTCCCTAAATTTAAATGGAAGTTTGAAAATGTTCCATATAGGTCAATCTCTCTAAGGAGCTCAGGCACAGATGTATTTATTTTTTTGAGGGTGTATAGGATGTCGTCTGCATAAAGTGCTTGCTTATGTTCTACATCGCCCACGACTAGCCCTGTGATCTTAGTATTATGTTGGACTTTTTCTCGCAAGAGCCTCTATGGATAGGGCAAATAGAAGCGGTTATAGGGGGCATCCTTGTCTGGTTCCGTTTGTTATTTTAAACGGATCTGACAAAGTTCCGTTCACCCTCACATGGGCACCCGGGGCAGAGTACAAAGCAAATACCATATTAAACAAGGACTCCCCAAAGTTCATAAATTTCATCACTCGATGCAGAAAAAGCCAATCGACCCGGTCAAAGGCCTTCTCCGTGTTGGTCGAGAAGAGGGCCATTGGCACTCCTTCAACTCTTGCAAAGTTAACAAGCTGTAATACTTTAGTGGTGTTGTTGCGTGCCTCTCTGCCCGGTATAAAGCCCACCTGTTCAGGTGAAATTAAATTTGGGAGGAATTTATTAAGCCGCTTTGCCAGAATTTTAGCCAACAACTTAATATCGGTATTTAATAATGATATGGGTCTAAAATTTTCAGGGGCAGTGGGCTCCTTTCCCGGTTTAGGAATGAATATAATAAGTGCTTCCAGCATAGATTCCAAAAGTTCAGGACAGTCCCTAAAACTATTAAATAATTGAAGCATATGTGGGGCAAGCAATGGGAGTGTTAGGTGTTAGCCCATCTGGACCGGGGCATTTCCCTTTGGGAAGATCTCAAATAGCATCAGACAGTTCCTCTAGCGTGATGTTTGCATCTAGTCTGTCGGCGTCGGTATCATCCAATTGGGGTAAGTCTAGATTAGTCAGGTAATCGTCAATCTGTCACCTTTTAATGTCCATTTTTTCGGACCCTGATGAAAAATATGCTGTAGTATATGTAGCGTTGAACCATTTTGGCTCGCTTCCTTTTACGGAAGTGTGTTTCTTGTATAAAGGTTATTTGGCTATTTAACAACGTTTAATTTCTTTTATAGCTATTGATCTCTTACCTGGATTGTTTAATCCCATCGCGTTTATAGAGGTCAATGTGAGGCAATGAGATTGGAACCTACTTCTTTTGTGGTCCATTCTGAGGAGAAAAAATAAAGCACACAAACAAACAAAAAAAAAAGGGGGGGAGGGAGAGGAAGAGATATAAGGGAAAAGGAAGATAGGGAGGAGGTATTCAAGAAAGGGGGGAGATATGTAAGAAGAAAGAAATGAGAGGTAACCAAGATATTGCTTTGTTAAATAACTGCCCGACACCAAAGGCAGAAAGAATTAGAGATATGCATTAAAACACTGCCCTTACTAATAGAGCAATGTGAAAAAGAATACAGAATAAGTCAAACAGCAGAACTAGTGTCCGTTGGGGTAGTAACTTTCTTAATACTAAGTTGTCTCCTTGATGGAAAAACAATCCACCAAGTAAGTATACATTTTATGGCATAAATAGAAGAAGTAGGTAAGGGGAAGAGGAAAAGGTTAATGTGCGAGGGTGGGAGGAGGGGATAGTGATACCTTGATCCTACACCACTTCAAGATCTGTTATATTTTTGATAGAATAATATACGTCCCAGTGGGGCTTACACGTTTGGGGCTAGATGCGTCATTATATGGTACAGAAGGAAGAATATGAGGAAGAATTTTAAGGGGAAGAGGGAGGGTGGGATTAAGGAGGTAATGGGAAGAGGTTGGGGGGGAGGGAATAAGAGGGGATGGAAAGGAACAAGGGTAGGGCAAGGGGATAGGGGACAAGGTGAATGCTTTTACCTTAACCCACAGATCCCAACATACTATTAGAGTCAACTGTGATACAAAAGATATTAGTTTTAACATGAGTTTTCGTTTTCTTGAATCTAGGCCACTGAGATTGAAAGCAGGTAAAAAGGAGTATTTGTTTACCTTAATTAAAATGTATATTTACTGGACCCAAATCACATAAATACACATACACCATATATACAATATATCACACTCACACAATTTTTTAATAGTGTTATGAATTATTTGCTATTAGCCTACTTTGGCCTGCTTTGTTATGTTTTCTGCCATCCTGTGAAACCCTATTTCTAAGTTGCTGCCTGTCATGTACTGTTCCCACTCTGTTGCTGCTAAGCGTGACATGAACCATAACTGTAACAGTCTGTTCAGGGTTCCTCATCAATATTTCTACATTCTAAATTCCTTATTGGGAGTCTACCATGTTTCTAATTTGTGATGTTTCTAATTTGTCCAATGTAACTGTCTCTTGTTATCAGTTATTATAATAATATTATTATTATACTTTATTTATAAAGCGTCAAAAAATTATGCAGCGCTGTACATGGGTATAAATGATAAAAGTACAATAATAAAATATTTGTAAGAGACAAGACAAAATGTATCAAACAAATACAAGAGGAACTCAGGGTCCTATTCCAGTGGGAACTTTCAATCTAGAAGGGTAGGAGGGTAAGAAACATGAGGTGAGGACTTTAAGGGTGAGAATGATGTTAGTGCAGAGTTAGATGAAGGTAATTATAAGGTGAGTGGAATTAATTTGTTACTGAGTTGGGTGGTAGGCTTCCTTGAAAAAAAATGTCTTTAGGGAGCATTTAAGGGAAAACAGATTAGGGGAAAGCCTCACAGCATGAGGAAGTATGTTCCAGTGGGTTGGTGCCGCATGAGAGAAGTCCTGCAATTCATTGTAAGACCTTAGGGGGTGGGCTATAGTATATTTGTTGATTAGTGAAAACAGATAGTGGTAAGGGCTTTGTAGGTCAGGAAGAGATTTTTGAATTTAATTGTGTTGTGAATGGGTAGCTATGAAGTGACTCACAGAGTGGTGCAGCAGAAGCAGAGCGACGGGAAAGGTGGATTAGCCTGGCAAAGGCATTTAGGATGGATTTAAGGGGGAGAGGTGGGAGAGAGGAAGGCCATATAGTAGGTTATTGCAGTAGTCAAGTCGGGGGGAGTGGATTAGTTGCTTAGTGATGTCAGCTATCAGAAAAGGATGAATTTTGGAGATATTGCATAGGTGGTTGCAGCAGGATAACAAGAGCTATTGGATGTGGGGGATGAAGGACAGATTGTAGTCAAGTGTAGCAGACTTGGGGTTACTTTTAGCAGAAAGAAGATTGTTAGTAACTTTGGTGAGGGCAGTCTCAATTGAGTATTGTGGACTGAAGTCAGATTGAAGGGGGTCAAGCAAGGAGTTGGAGGACTGGAAGTGGCTTAGGCGGTTGTAAACTTGTTTTTCCAGGAGTTTTGATGTTAGTGGAAGCAGTGATATGGGTATAGGTATGTATATATATATATATATATATATATATATATATATATATATATATATATATATATATTAAAAAAACACTGTTCTGTAAATAAAGAACATTGGAATGTTAAAGATGTACAGTAAATATACAGTAAAACACACACACACACACACACACATATATATATATATATATATATATATATATATACACATACACATATTTAGACATGTATATGTATGTATGTATGTATACCATAAAGCCCTATAGTCATATGCCATATACCTTTTAACCCTTATATTTTTTTTAATATGTATATTAATAATTTTATCAGATAGTGTTTATATGAGTGTAACTGTAAATTTAAATGCATTTAAGTTGAGTAACCCAGCGAGCATAACATGCTATTATGCTCTTGCAATCGCATTCTTATAAAACGAGCGCTATTTCCGTTGCACGTCAGAAGCCAAAAAAAGATGATATCGCTCACGCACAGCAGTTAGCGTGCCATTTGTAATTGTGCCTAATGTTTGTCAAGTTTATGTTCTGTAGCGGGGACATTGCCTAAATGGAGGATTAATAGGGTGGGGATGATGTGGGTGAGAATGAATAAACATTTAAAAAAATCTACATTAATTGACCAAAAATTGTATGGCAAACAATTAAATGAATACAGTTAATTACCGTCAATCTATTGGCCTGGTCTGGTTTGTTTAACTATGCATAAAGCAAACCTCTAAGTTACAAAAGTAAAACAAAACCAATTTTCCTAATTTTCAATAAATGGGATGATTTGCATATAAAATGACTGTGCATGTAAAAATTAATATAACAAAAATGTATTACACATTTGTTTCTTTTAGAATTGCAACTGTCTTGCCAAAAATCTTTATTGTTCGTGTAAACAGAACACTCAGAAAATATAATGACTTGCTACTTTAAATATTTATATCTTTAAAATTAATAATAGATCAACTTGTTTTTGAAAAAAAAACTTTCGGACCAACTGTTTTATCTCCTTGCCAAGTTTCAAAACAGACATTTTAGCTGTTTATGTTAGTCATCTGCATTTCAAACTTACATGTTATAGCTGACTGGTAAATTTACATTTTCAAAGTTGCATAACTCTGAAACGAAAAATGTAATTGTACTGAATGTGTGATGCCATCAGGGATGTCATTGATGGTCATAATATATATTATTATTATTATTAAGCAAGTATGTGTATACATTTTTTAAGACTTGTTGAAGGCGTTTTTTAATAAATAATTTGAGGTTTTTTTTGTTTATTTTCAGAAGAAATATGCCTGATGAGTTAGCATGGTCCAAAGCCAAAAGTTATGTACTAAAAATGTGATGAAACACTTGGATTGTAATTTCTTGTATTTTAACAGATGTTATTAGATCACATTAATTCATGTCACAAGTTTGGAAAAAACTTAATAAGCCAGATTACAAGGGGCACAATAAGCAATCACTAGACCACACAACTTGTTATTAGTGATGTCGCGAACCTTAAAATTTCGGTTCGCGAACGGCGGACTCGAACTTCCGCTACTGTTTGCGAACCAGCGAACCGTGCAAACCGCCATTGACTTCAATAGGCAGGCAAACTTTAAAACCCACAAGGACTCTTTCTGGCCACAATAGTGATGGAAAAGTTGTTTCAAGGGGACTAACACCTGGACTGTGGCATGCCGGAGGGGGATCCATGGCAAAACTCCCATGGAAAATAACATAGTTGATGCAGAGTCTGGTTTTAAGTCATAAAGTGCCTTAATCACCTAACATTCCTAATTTTATTTTTAATAACGTGCTTTAAAACATCAGGTATTATGTAGTATCGATCAGGTAGTGTAAGGGTTACGCCCGCTTCACAGTGACAGAACAAACTCCCCGTGTAACGCACCGCAAACAACTGCAAACAGTCCATTTGCACAACCACGAGTTAGATAGATTTGATAGCTAGATACATAGATTACATAGATCAATAGATGCAATATACATATGATAGATACAAATTACATAGATCAATAGATGCAATATACATTTGATTATAGATACGAATTACATAGATCAATCTATGCAATATACATTTGATAGATACGAATTACATAGATCAAAAGATGCAATATACATTTGATAGATACAAATTACATAGATCAATAGATGCAATTTATATTTGATAAGTAGTATTACTACCTGTTACTCCCCCCCCTATCGGGGGAGGTCTATATGGGCTGCATTTTTGGAACAGGGAGATGGAAGAAGATGATTGGTCTGTCCTCCTACTTCAAATTTGGCCTAAACACAAGTGGCTGTCTCAAAACAGTCCGGCCACGAGATAGATAGATTTGATAGATAGATATACATAGATTGATAGTTAGATAGAATCGATAGAAGATAAATAGATAGATTTGATAGATATATAATTACCCTGACAAAGTATAATAATAAAACATGCGGTCTGGGACCCATGGTAACTAGGTTGTGTTAAGTAGTACTATTCTTAGCACTTTAATCCCTGTTACTCCCCCTATCGGGGAGGTATATATGGCCTGCATGATTACCCTGACAAAATATAATAATAAGCCATGCAGTCTGGGACCCATGGTAACTAGGTTGTGTTAAGTAGTACTATTCTTAGCACTTTAATCACTGTTACTCCCCCTATCGGGGGAGGTGTATATGGCCTGCATGATTACCCTGACAAAATATAATAATAAGACATGCGGTCTGGGACCCATGGTAACTAGGTTGTGTTTTAAGTAGTACTATTCTTAGCACTTTAATCCCTGTAACTCCCCCTATTGGGGGAGGTCTATACGGCCTGCCTGATTACCCTGACCAAATATAACAACAAGACATGCGGTCTGGGACCCATGGTAACTAGGTTGTGTTTATATTAGTACTATTCTTAGCACTTTAATCCCTTTTACTCCCCCTATCGGGGGAGGTCTATACAGCCTGCCTGATTACCCTCACCAAATATAACAACAAGACATGCGGTCTGGAACCCATGGTAACTAGGTTGTGTTAAGTAGTACTGTTCTTATTAGTTTAATACCTGTTACTCACCCTATCGGGGGAGGTCTATATGGCCTGCATGATTACCCTGACAAAATATAATAATAAGACATGCGGTCTGCGCCCCATGGTAACTAGGTTGTGTTAAGTAGTACTATTCTTAGCACTTTAATCCCTGTTACTCCCCCTATCAGGGGAGGTCTATATGGCCTGCATGATTACCCTGACAAAATATAATAATAAGACATGCGGTCTGGGACCCATGGTAACTAGGTTGTGTTAAGTAGTACTATTCTTAGCACTTTAATCTCTGTTACTCCCCCTATTGGGGGAGGTCTATACGGCCTGCCTGATTACCCTGACCAAATATAACAACAAGACATGCGGTCTGGGACCCATGGTAACTAGGTTGTGTTTATATTAGTACTATTCTTAGCACTTTAATCCCTTTTACTCCCCCTATCGGGGGAGGTCTATACAGCCTGCCTGATTACCCTCACCAAATATAACAACAAGACATGCGGTCTGGAACCCATGGTAACTAGGTTGTGTTAAGTAGTACTGTTCTTATTAGTTTAATACCTGTTACTCACCCTATCGGGGGAGGTCTATATGGCCTGCATGATTACCCTGACAAAATATAATAATAAGACATGCGGTCTGCGCCCCATGGTAACTAGGTTTTGTTAAGTAGTACTATTCTTAGCACTTTAATCCCTGTTACTCCCCCTATCAGGGGAGGTCTATATGGCCTGCATGATTACCCTGACAAAATATAATAATAAGACATGCGGTCTGGGACCCATGGTAACTAGGTTGTGTTAAGTAGTACTATTCTTAGCACTTTAATCTCTGTTACTCCCCCTATTGGGGGAGGTGTATATGGCCTGCATGATTACCCTGACAAAATATAATAATAAGACATGCGGTCTGGGACCCATGGTAACTAGGTTGTGTTAAGTAGTACTATTCTTAGCACTTTAATTCCTGTTACTCCCCCTATCGGGGGAGGTCTATATGGCCTGCCTGATTACCCTGACAAAATATAACAATAAGACATGCGGTCTGTGACCCATGGTAAGGTTACTTCCTTTTGCATAATCGAGTACAGGTTAGGGTCCGGGATTGACTTTTTGTGCTGTTTGATTCTTTCAGGTATACCAGTTGCCGAGGTTCTGACCCTGCATTCTGGCTGCACCTCTCTCTGCAAGAGAGATCTGTTACAGAGTCTGTGGGCCTGTAAGCAAAGAGCTGGCCTGCCTGAAAGGAGCAGCAAGGCAGAGGGATTGATTCATGCCTACAAGAAACCAGAGGGCACGATTCCTGCTGGAAGTGTGTAGTGAGGCAGAGGGATCTATTCCTGCCTAGAAGCAGACAGGCAGAGGGGACGCTACCTGCCTGGGAGCCCACTGAGACCAGCCCAGCTGGGGGAGATACAGCCGCTGGCTTGACCACGGTCTCAGCAACGATAGCCCTGGTCCCACTATTTGGAGGCAAAGGGATCAATTCCTGCCAAGCAGCAGCCTGGCAGGGGGATTTATTCCTGCCTAGAAGCAGAAAGGCAGAGGGGACGATACCTGCCAAGAAAGAGCTGCAGTGCAGAGAGGATACTACCTGACTGGGAGTCCACTGAGACCAGCCCAGCTGCGGGAGATACACCCACTGGCTTGACCCCGGTCTCAGCAACTATATCTCTGGTCCCACTATACGGTGGCCACCCCTGGGTTTGGACAGAGGAAGGGAGACCCCCTAGTGGAGTAACGCTACATCCGGGAGATGCAAAAAGATGTTTGGACACCCAGTACAGGTCGTTCTCTTTCAGCCTTTTTAGACGGGTGTCCACGACCCTCAACAGGCACAACAGCATGAAACACCACATATGCCATCCTTTTGCACAATAGAGTACCGGTATGTCATTGATTTTAGGAACCCGGAGATGGAAAAAGATGCTTTGACACCCAGTGCAGGTCGTTGTCCTTCAGCCTTCTTATACGAGGGTCCCCGACCCTCAACAGGCACAACAGCATGAAATACCACATATGCCATCCTTTAGCACAATAGAGTACAGGGATGGCATTGATTTTAGGAACCCGGAGATAATTTTTAGGAACCGGGAGATGGAAAAATATGCTTGGACACCCAGTACAGGACATCCTGTAAGCCTGGGTACTTATGCACAAAGCTTTGTACAATCAGATTACACACATGCACATGTGTCAACTTGCCCAATTTCAATGCCGCCACCAAATTACTTCCATTGTCAGAAACAACCTTGCCAATCTCCAGTTGGTGCGGAGTCAGCCACTGATCCACCTGTGCATTCAGGGCGGACAGGAGTGCTGGTGCGGTGTGACTCTCGGCTTTCAGGCAAGTCAACCCCAAGACGGCGTGACACTGCCGTATCCGGGATGTTGAATAGTACCTGGGGAGCTGGGGGGTGCCATTGATGTGGAGCAAGACACAGCAGCAGAAGAGGACTCAGTCGAGGAAGAGGTTATGGAAGAGGATGGAGTAGGAGGAGTAGAGGACGTAGCAGCAGGCCTGCCTGCAAGTCGTGGTGGTGTCACCAACTCCTCTGCAGAGCCACTCATTACATGCTTGGATGACGTCAGCAGGTTTACCCAATGCGCAGTGTAGGTGATATACCTGCCATGACCATGCTTTGCAGACCAGCTATCCGTGGTCATATGGACCCTTGCCACAACGCTGTGTGCCAGACATTCCATTGCTTCCTTTTGTACAATCGAGTACAGGTTTGGGATTGCCTTTTGTGCAAAGAAATTTCGGCCAGGTACCTTCCACTGCGGTGTCACAATAGATACAAATTTTTTGAAAGCCTCAGACTCCACCAGCTTGTATGGTAAAAGCTGGCGGGCTAAGAGTTCAGACAAGCCAGCTGTCAGACGCCGGGCAAGGGGGTGACTTTGGGAAATTGGCTTCTTACGCTCAAACATGTCCTTGACAGACATCTGACTGTGGGCAGATGACCAGGAACTGCTACGTAAGAGAGACTGAGTGGAGGATGGTTGCGAGGGGGCAAGGAGGACGGCAGTGGTTGACGTGGCTGAAGATGCTGGAGCAGGAGGAGGAGGGCGGCTTTGGTCTGCTTCTACTCATGTGTTCTTCCCATCGGCGTTTGTGATGTGAGACCATGTGCCGTCGCAAAGCAGTTGTACCTAGGTGGGTGTTGGACTTCCCATGACTCAGTTTCTTTTCGCACAGGTTGCAAATGGCATCGCTGTTGTCAGAGGCAGACACACACAAAAAATGCCACACTGCTGAGCTCTGCGATGACGGCATTCTGGTGGTGGCAACAGCATGCGTTGATTGGCGTTGGCGTGCTGTCTGGCATACCCCGGGTGCCGATGCATGCTGTCTGACTGTGCCACTAGCTCCTTGCGACGACCTCCCCCTGTTTCCAACTCGTCTCCTCCTCTCTGTCTCCCCATCTGAACTTCCCCCTCTTCTTCTTCTCTTCTAGCGGGCACCCACGTGACATCCACGGACACATCATCATCAACCACATCACTTGTATCTGACACATCAACAAAGGAAGCAGCAGCGGGTACAACATCATCATCATCATCACACCGTACCTCCATGTCTGTAATGCTGCCTGACTGAGACATATAACTGTTATCTACATCCTCTGTCAATGATGGTTGCGCATCACTCATTTATTCCAACTGACATGTCAATAACTCCTCTGACAGATCAAGTGAAGTGGCTGTGGTGCTAGTGTTGTTGGTGGCGACAGGCGGGCGAGTGGCAATGGTCACTTGAGAGGTGACCAAAGCACAACTGGAGGTGGATGGTGCATCAAGGTTAGGACTAGGAGCGGAAGCTGTAGAAGATTGGGTGTCCTGTGTTAGCCATTCAACTAGGTCCTCCTCAGAACTTTTCACGTCCCTGGCACCTGGCCAAAGAACAATGTGCATATTTGTAGGGTCTAAAGGAATCACAGCACCACGACCAAGATGGCACCTGCGGGGTGGCCTGCCTCTGCCTGTCATTTTTTTAAAAATGTACACTTACAATACTATAAAAAAAACAATGAATGGTGGCACTGTGCAAGTGGGCACAGTATACGCTGTGAGCCTGACACAAAAAAGCAGACTGATGTTTCAAAGTCAAAAATGTTTATTTTTTAAATATTAAAAGTACTGTGACAACAAATATGATTGGTGGCACTAGTTGGCAAGTGGGCCTGGCACACACGCTGGGAGGAAGGCAACTGCAATTAGATTACACTAGCTGACTGATGCTTCACAGTAAAAAAAGTTTTTTTTTAAATATTTGAAATACTGTTATAACAAATATGATTGGTGGCACTCGTTGGCAAGTGGGCCTGGCACACACACTGGCAGGCAGGAAGCTGCAATTCAATTGCACTAGCAGACTGATGATTCACAGTCAAAAAAGTTTTAATTTTAAATATTAACACTACTGTAATAACAAATATGATTGGTTGCAAGTGGGCCTGGCAAACACGCTGGCAGACAGGCAACTGTAATTCAATGGCACTAGCAGACTGATGATTCACAGTCAAAAAAGTTGTTATTGTAAATATTAAGACTACTGTTATAACAAATATGATTAATGGCACTAGTTGGCAAGTGGGCCTGGCACACACGCTGGGAGGAAGGCAACTGCAATTAGATTACACTAGCTGACTGATGCTTCACAGTCAAAAAAGTTTTTTTTTTTAATATTTAAAATACTGTTATAACAAATATGATTGGTGGCACTAGATGGCAAGTGGGCCTGGCACATACGCTGGCAGGCAGGCAACTGCAATTCAATTGCACTAGCAGACTGATTATTCACAGTCAAAAAAGTTTTTATTTTACATATTTTTAAAACTGTTATAACAAATATGATTGGTGGCACTATTTGGCAAGTGGGCCTGGCACACATGCTGGGAGGAAGGCAACCGCAATTAGATTACACTAGATGACTGATGTTTCACAGTCAAAAAAGTTTTTATTTTAAATATTTACAATACTGTTATAGCAAATATGATTGGTGGCAGTAGTTGGCAAGTGGGCCTGGCACACACGCTGGCAGACAGGCAACTGCAATTCAATGGCACTAGCAGACTGATGATTCACAGTCCAAAAAGTTTTTATTTAAAATATTTACAATACTGTTACAACAAATATGATTGGTGGCACTAGTTGGATAGTGGGCCTGGCACACACGCTGGCAGGCAGAAAACTGCAATTCAATTGCACTAGCAGACTGATGATTCACAGTCTAAATTTTTTTTATTTTAAATATTTACAATACTGTTAGAACAAATATGATTGGTGGCACTAGTTGGCAAGTGGGCCTGGCACACACGCTGGCAGGCAGGCAAATGCAATTCAATTGCACTAGCAGACTGATGATTCACAGTCAAAAAGTTTTGATTTGAAATATTTTCAAAACTGTTATAGCAAATATGATTGGTGGCAATAGTTGGCCGCAAGTGGACCTGGCACACACTCTGGCAGGCAGGCAACTTCAATTAGATTACACTAGCAGACTGATCTTTCACAGTCAAATTTTCTTTTTTTAAATATTTACACTACCGTTATAAAAAATATGATTGGTGGCACTAGTTGGCAAGTAGGCCTGGCACACATGCTGGGTGGAAGGCAAATACAATTATATTACACTAGATGACTGATGCTTCACAGTAAAAAAAGTTTTTATTTTAAATATTTAAAATACTGTTATAACAAATATGATTGGTGGCACTCGTTGGCAAGTGGGCCTAACACACGCTGGCAGGCAGGAAACTGCAATTCAATTGCACTAGCAGACTGATGATTCACAGTCAAAAATGTTTTAATTTTAAATATTAACACTACTGTAATAACAAATATGATTGGTGGCACTAGTTGGCAAGTGGGCCTGGCACACACGCTGTCAGGCAGGCAACTGCAATTCAATTGCACTAGCAGACTGATGATTCACAGTCAAAAAAGTTGTTATTGTAAATATTTACACTGCTGTTATAACACATATGATTGGTGGCACTAGTTGGCAAGTGGGCCTGGCACACACGCTGGAGGAAGGCAACTGCAATTAGATTACACTACCTGACTGATGCTTCACAGTCAAAAAGTTATTTTTTTAAATATTTAAAATACTGTTATAACAAATATGATTGGTGGCACTCGTTGGCAAGTGGGCCTGGCACACACACTGGCAGGCAGGCAACTGCAATTCAATTGCACTAGCAGACTGATGATTCACAGTCAAAAAAGTTTTTATTTTAAATATTTTCAAAACTGTTATAACAAATATGATTGGTGGCACTAGTTGGCAAGTGGGCCTGGCACACACGCTGGGAGGAAGGCGACCACAATTAGATTACACTAGATGACTGATGTTTCACAGTCAAAAAAGTTTTTATTTTAAATATTTACAATACTGTTATAACAAATATGATTGGTGGCAGTAGTTGGCAAGTGGGCTTGGCACACACGCTGGCAGGCAGGCAACTGCAATTCAATGGCACTAGCAGACTGATCATTCACAGTCAAAAAAGTTTCTATTTAAAATATTTACAATACTGTTACAACAAATATGATTGGTGGCACAAGTTGGATAGAGGGCCTGGCACACACGCTGGTAGGCAGGAAACTGCAATTCAATGGCACTAGCAGACTGATGATTCACAGTCTAAAATGTTTTTATTTTAAATATTTACAATACTGTTAGAACAAATATGATTGGTGGCACTAGTTGGCAAGTGGGCCTGGAACAAACGCTGGCAGGCAGGCAACTGCAATTCAATTGCACTAGCAGACTGATGATTCACAGTCAAAAAAGTTTTGATTTGAAATATTTTCAAAACTATTATAGCAAATATGATTGGTGGCAATAGTTGGCAGCAAGTGGGCCTGGCACACACGCTGGCAGGCAGGTAACTGCAATTAGATTACACTAGCAGACTGATCTTTCACAGTCAAATTAGTTTTTTTAATATTTACACTATTGTTATAACAAATATGATTGGTGGCACTAGTTGGCGAGTGGGCCTGTCACACACGCTGGGAGGAAGGCAACTGCAATTAGATTACACTAGATGACTGATGTTTCTCAGTCAAAAAAGTTTTTATTTTAAATATTTACAATACTGTTATAACAAATATGATTGGTGGCACTAGTTGGCAAGTGGGCCTGGCACACACCCTGGCAGGCAGGAAACTGCAATTCAATTGCACTAGCAGACTGATGATTCATAGTCAAAAAAGTTTTCATTTTAAATATTAACACTACTGTAATAACAAATATGATTGGTGGCACTAGTTGGCAAGTGGGCCTGGCACACACACTGGCAGGCAGGCAACTGCAATTCAATTGCACTAGCAGACAGATTATTCACAGTCAAAAAAGTTTTTATTTTACATATTTTTAAAACTGTTATAACAAATATGATTGGTGGCACTAGTTGGCAAGTGGGCCTGGCACACATGCTGGGAGGAAGGCAACCGCAATTAGATTACACTAGATGACTGATGTTTCACAGTCAAAAAAGTTTTTATTTTAAATATTTACAATACTGTTATAGCAAATATGATTGGTGGCAGTAGTTGGCAAGTGGGCCTGGCACACACGCTGGCAGACAGGCAACTGCAATTCAATGGCACTAGCAGACTGATGATTCACAGTCCAAAAAGTTTTTATTTAAAATATTTACAATACTGTTACAACAAATATGATTGGTGGCACTAGTTGGATAGTGGGCCTGGCACACACGCTGGCAGGCAGAAAACTGCAATTCAATTGCACTAGCAGACTGATGATTCACAGTCTAAATTTTTTTTATTTTAAATATTTACAATACTGTTAGAACAAATATGATTGGTGGCACTAGTTGGCAAGTGGGCCTGGCACACACGCTGGCAGGCAGGCAAATGCAATTCAATTGCACTAGCAGACTGATGATTCACAGTCAAAAAGTTTTGATTTGAAATATTTTCAAAACTGTTATAGCAAATATGATTGGTGGCAATAGTTGGCCGCAAGTGGACCTGGCACACACGCTGGCAGGCAGGCAACTTCAATTAGATTACACTAGCAGACTGATCTTTCACAGTCAAATTTTCTTTTTTTAAATATTTACACTACCGTTATAAAAAATATGATTGGTGGCACTAGTTGGCAAGTAGGCCTGGCACACATGCTGGGAGGAAGGCAAATACAATTATATTACACTAGATGACTGATGCTTCACAGTAAAAAAAGTTTTTATTTTAAATATTTAAAATACTGTTATAACAAATATGATTGGTGGCACTCGTTGGCAAGTGGGCCTAACACACGCTGGCAGGCAGGAAACTGCAATTCAATTGCACTAGCAGACTGATGATTCACAGTCAAAAATGTTTTAATTTTAAATATTAACACTACTGTAATAACAAATATGATTGGTGGCACTAGTTGGCAAGTGGGCCTGGCACACACGCTGTCAGGCAGGCAACTGCATTTCAATTGCACTAGCAGACTGATGATTCACAGTCAAAAAAGTTGTTATTGTAAATATTTACACTACTGTTATAACACATATGATTGGTGGCACTAGTTGGCAAGTGGGCCTGGCACACACGCTGGAGGAAGGCAACTGCAATTAGATTACACTACCTGACTGATGCTTCACAGTCAAAAAGTTATTTTTTTAAATATTTAAAATACTGTTATAACAAATATGATTGGTGGCACTCGTTGGCAAGTGGGCCTGGCACACACACTGGCAGGCAGGCAACTGCAATTCAATTGCACTAGCAGACTGATGATTCACAGTCAAAAAAGTTTTTATTTTAAATATTTTCAAAACTGTTATAACAAATATGATTGGTGGCACTAGTTGGCAAGTGGGCCTGGCACACACGCTGGGAGGAAGGCGACCACAATTAGATTACACTAGATGACTGATGTTTCACATTAAAAAAAGTTTTTATTTTAAATATTTACAATACTGTTATAACAAATATGATTGGTGGCAGTAGTTGGCAAGTGGGCTTGGCACACACGCTGGCAGGCAGGCAACTGCAATTCAATGGCACTAGCAGACTGATCATTCACAGTCAAAAAAGTTTCTATTTAAAATATTTACAATACTGTTACAACAAATATGATTGGTGGCACAAGTTGGATAGAGGGCCTGGCACACACGCTGGTAGGCAGGAAACTGCAATTCAATGGCACTAGCAGACTGATGATTCACAGTCTAAAATGTTTTTATTTTAAATATTTACAATACTGTTAGAACAAATATGATTGGTGGCACTAGTTGGCAAGTGGGCCTGGAACAAACGCTGGCAGGCAGGCAACTGCAATTCAATTGCACTAGCAGACTGATGATTCACAGTCAAAAAATTTTTGATTTGAAATATTTTCAAAACTATTATAGCAAATATGATTGGTGGCAATAGTTGGCAGCAAGTGGGCCTGGCACACACGCTGGCAGGCAGGTAACTGCAATTAGATTACACTAGCAGACTGATCTTTCACAGTCAAATTAGTTTTTTTAATATTTACACTATTGTTATAACAAATATGATTGGTGGCACTAGTTGGCGAGTGGGCCTGTCACACACGCTGGGAGGAAGGCAACTGCAATTAGATTACACTAGATGACTGATGTTTCTCAGTCAAAAAAGTTTTTATTTTAAATATTTACAATACTGTTATAACAAATATGATTGGTGGCACTAGTTGGCAAGTGGGCCTGGCACACACCCTGGCAGGCAGGAAACTGCAATTCAATTGCACTAGCAGACTGATGATTCATAGTCAAAAAAGTTTTCATTTTAAATATTAACACTACTGTAATAACAAATATGATTGGTGGCACTAGTTGGCAAGTGGGCCTGGCACACACACTGGCAGGCAGGCAACTGCAATTCAATTGCACTAGCAGACTGATGATTCACAGTCAAAAAAGTTGTTATTGTAAATATTTACACTACTGTTATAACAAATATGATTGGTGGCACTAGTTGGCAAGTGGGCCTGGCACACACGCTGGGAGGAAGGCAACTGCCATTAGATTACACTAGCTGATTGATGCTTCACAGTCAAAAAATTTTTTTTAAAATATTTAAAATACTGTTATAACAAATATGATTGGTGGCACTAGTAGTAAGTGGGACTGGCACACACGCTGGCAGGCAGGCAACTGCAATTCAATTGCACTAGCAGACTGATGATTCACAGTCAAAAAAGTTGTTATTGTAAATATTTTCAAAACTCTTATAACAAATATGATTGGTGGCACTAGTTGGCAAGTGGGCTTGGCACACACGCTGGGAGGAAGGCAACCACAATTAAATTACACTAGATGACTGATGTTTCACAGTCAAAAAAGTTTTTATTTTAAATATTTACAATAATGTTATAACAAATATGATTGGTGTCAGTAGTTGGCAAGTGGGCCTGGCACACACGCTGGAAGGCAACTGCAATTAAATGGCACTAGCAGACTGATGATTCACAGTCAAAAAAGTTTTTATTTAAAATATTTACAATACTGTTACAACAAATATTATTGTGGCACTAGTTGGATAGTGGGCATGGCACACACGCTGGTAGGCAGGAAACTGCAATTCAATTGCACTAGCAGACTGATGATTCACAGTCTAATTTTTTTTTATTTTAAATATTTACAATACTGTTAGAACAAATATGATTGGTGGCACTAGTTGGCAATTGGGCCTGGCACACACGCTGGCAGGCAGGCAACTGCAATTCAATTGCACTAGCAGACTGATGATTCACAATCAAAAAAGTTTTGATTTGAAATATTTTCAAAACTGTTATAGCATATATGATTGGTGGCAATAGTTGGCAGCAAATGGGCCTGGCACATACGCTGGCAGGCAGGCAGGCAACTTCAATTAGATTACACTAGCAGACTGATCTTTCACAGTCAAATTTTTAAAAAACAAAAATATTTACACTACTGTTATAACAAATATGATTGGTGGCACTAGTTGGATAGTGGGCCTGGCACACATGCTGGGAGGAAGGCAACTGCAATTAGATTACACTAGATGACTGATGTTTCTCAGTCAAAAAAGTTTTTATTTTAAATATTTACAATACTGTTATAACAAATATGATTGGTGGCACTAGTTGGCAAGTGGGCCTGGCACACACGCTGGCAGGCAGGCAACTGCAATTCAATTGCACTAGCAGACTGATGATTCACAGTCAAAAAAGTTTTTATTTTAAATATTTACACTACTGTTATAACAAATATGATTTGTGGCACTAGTTGGAAAGTGGGCCTGGCACACACGCTGGCAGACAAGCAACTGAAATTAAATAACAATAGCAGACTGATGTAAAAGTTTTTTTTTAAAAAAGTTACACTAATGTTACAACAGATAGGAGTGATGGCACTCAGGCACTCAGGCACAGTATGTGCTGGCAGCCTGACACACAGGCTGGCACTAGTGGCAGGCTGGCCTGGCAACTAAAATTAAATAACACTAGAAGACTGATGTAAAAGGTTTTTCTTACAAAATTTAAACTAATGTTACACCAGATAGGAGTGGTGGACTGGCACTGAGGATGGAATTAGGCACAGTATATGCTGGCAGTCTGACACACAGGCTGGCACTAATGGCAGCCAGGCTGGCCTGGCAAATAAAATTAAATAACACTAGAAGAGGACTGATGTAAAAAAAATTTTTTTTAAAAATTTACACTAATGTTACACCAGATATAAGTGGTGGAAAAAAGAGCTATTAATCACACTATATGATGTGGGCCTGACACACAGGCCTGATGTAAAATTAAATTAGATTACACTAGCAAAAAGATTTAAAAGGGTTTTTTTTAAATTTACAATAATGTTAAGCAGATATGAGTGGTGGCTGACACAGCAATTAACCACAGTATATGCTTTGTGAGACTGACACACAGGCCTGATAGAAAATGAAATTAGATTACACTAGCAAAATGATTTTAAAGTTTTTTTTAAAAAAAATTACACTAATGATTGTTAAGCAGATATCAGTGGTGGCACAGAGCAATTAACCACAGTCTATGCTGTGTGAGCCTGACACACAGGCCTAATAGAAAATGAAATTAGATTACACTAGCAAAATGATTTAAAAGTTTTTTTGTTTAAATTTACACTAATGTTAAGCAGATATGAGTGGTGGCTGGCACAGAGAAATTAACCACAGTATATGCTGTGTGAGCCTGAGACACAGGCCTGATAGAAAATGAAATTAGATTACACTAGCAAACTGATTTAAAAGTTTTTTGTTTTTTTTAAATTTACAATAATGTTAAGCAGATATGAGTGGTGGCTGCTGGCACAGCAATAAACCACAGTATATGCTGTGTAAGCCTGACACACAGGCCTGATAGAAAATGAAATTAGATTACACTAGCAAAATTATTTAAAAGTTTTTTTGTTTAAATTTACACTAATGTTAAGCAGATATGAGTGGTGGTGGCTGGCACAGAGCAATTAACCACAGTACATGCTGTGTGAGCCTGAGACACAGGCCTGATAGAAAATTAATTTAGATTACACTAGCAAAATGATTTAATTTTTTTTTTTTTAAATTTACAATAATGTTAAGCAGATATGAGTGGTGGCTGGCACAGCCATTAACCACAGTATATGCTGTGTAAGCCTGACACACAGGCCTGATAGAAAATGAAATTAGATTACACTAGCAAAATGATTTAAAAGTTTTTTTTTTTTTTAAATTTACAATAATGTTAAGCAGATATGAGTGGTGGCTGCTGGCACAGCAATAAACCACAGTATATGCTGTGTAAGCCTGACACACAGGCCTGATAGAAAATGAAATTAGATTACACTAGCAAAATGATTTAAAAGTTTTGTTGTTTAAATTTACACTAATGTTAAACAGATATGAGTGGTGGCTGGCACAGAGCAATTAACCACAGTATATGCTGTGTGAGCCTGAGACACAGGCCTGATAGAAAATGAAATTAGATTACACTAGCAAAATGATTTAAAAGTTGTTTTTTTTAATTTACAATAATGTTAAGCAGATATGAGTGGTGGCTGGCACAGCCATTAACCACAGTATATGCTGTGTAAGCCTGACACACAGGCCTGATAGAAAATGAAATTAGATTATACTAGCAAAATGATTTAAACATTTTTTTGTTTAAATTTACACTAATTTTAAGCAGATATCAGTGGTGGCTGGCACAGAGCAATTGACAACAGTATATGCTGTGTGAGCCTGAGACACAGGCCTGATAGAAAATGAAATTAGATTACACTAGCAAAATGATTTAAAAGTTTTTTTTTTTAATTTACAATAATGTTAAGCAGATATGAGTGGTGGCTGGCACAGCAATTAACCACAGTATATGCTGTGTGAGCCTGACACACAGGCCTGATAGAAAATGAAATTAGATTACACTAGCAAAATGATTTAAAAGTTTTGTTGTTTAAATTTACACTAATGTTAAGCAGATATGAGTGGTGGCTGGCACAGAACAATTAACCACAGTATATGCTGTGTGAGCCTGAGACAAAGGCCTGATAGAAAATGAAATTAGATTACACTAGCAAAATGATTTAAAAGTTTTTTTTTTTTTAAATTTACAATAATGTTAAGCAGATATGAGTGGTGGCTGCTGGCACAGCAATAAACCACAGTATATGCTGTGTAAGCCTGACACACAGGCCTGATAGAAAATGAAATTAGATTACACTAGCAAAATGATTTAAAAGTTTTTTTGTTTAAATTTACACTATTGTTAAGCAGATATGAGTGGTGGCTGGCACAGAACAATTAACCACAGTATATGCTGTGTGAGCCTGAGACACAGGCCTGATAGAAAATGAAATTAGATTACACTAGCAAAATGATTTAAAAGTTGTTTTTTTTTAAATTTACAATAATGTTAAGCAGATATGAGTGGTGGCTGCTGGCACAGCAATAAACCACAGTATATGCTGTGTAAGCCTGACACACAGGCCTGATAGAAAATGAAATTAGATTACACTAGCAAAATGATTTAAAAGTTTTGTTGTTTAAATTTACACTAATGTTAAACAGATATGAGTGGTGGCTGGCACAGAGCAATTAACCACAGTATATGCTGTGTGAGCCTGAGACACAGGCCTGATAGAAAATGAAATTAGATTACACTAGCAAAATGATTTAAACATTTTTTTGTTTACATTTACACTAATTTTAAGCAGATATCAGTGGTGGCTGGCACAGAGCAATTGACAACAGTATATGCTGTGTGAGCCTGAGACACAGGCCTGATAGAAAATGAAATTAGATTACACTAGAAAAATGATTTAAACATTTTTTTGTTTAAATTTACACTAATTTTAAGCAGATATCAGTGGTGGCTGGCACAGAGCAATTGACAACAGTATATGCTGTGTGAGCCTGAGACACAGGCCTGATAGAAAATGAAATTAGATTACACTAGCAAAATGATTTAAAAGTTTTGTTGTTTAAATTTACACTAATGTTAAGCAGATATGAGTGGTGGTGGCTGGCACAGAGCAATTAACCACAGTATATGCTGTGTGAGCCTGAGACACAGGCCTGATAGAAAATGAAATTAGATTACACTAGCAAAATGATTTAAAAGTTTCTTTTTTAAAATTTACAATAATGTTAAGCAGATATGAGTGGTGGCTGGCACAGCCATTAACCACAGTATATGCTGTGTAAGCCTGACACACAGGCCTGATAGAAAATGAAATTAGATTACACTAGCAAAAATGATTTAAAAGTTGTTGTTTTTTTAAATTTACAATAATGTTAAGCAGATATGAGTGGTGGCTGCTGGCACAGCAATAAACCACAGTATATGCTGTGTAAGCCTGACACACAGGCCTGATAGAAAATGAAATTAGATTACACTAGCAAAATGATTTAAAAGTTTTGTTGTTTAAATTTACACTAATGTTAAACAGATATGAGTGGTGGCTGGCACAGAGCAATTAATCACAGTATATGCTGTGTGAGCCTGAGACACAGACCTGATAGAAAATGAAATTAGATTACACTAGCAAAATGATTTAAAAGGTTTTTTTTTTTAAATTTACAATAATGTTAAGCAGATATGAGTGGTGGCTGGCACAGCCATTAACCACAGTATATGCTGTGTAAGCCTGACACACAGGCCTGGAAGAAAATGAAATTAGATTACACTAGCAAAATTATTTAAACATTTTTTTGTTTAAAGTTACACTAATTTTAAGCAGATATCAGTGGTGGCTGGCACAGATCAATTGACCACAGTATATGCTGTGTGAGCCTGAGACACAGGCCTGATAGAAAATGAAATTAGATTACACTAGCAAAATGATTTAAAAGTTTTTTTTTTTAAATTTACAATAATGTTAAGCAGATATGAGTGGTGGCTGGCCAGCAATTAACCACAGTATATGCTGTGTAAGCCTGACACACAGGCCTGATAGAAAATGAAATTAGATTACACTAGCAAAATGATTTAAAAGTTTTATTGTTTAAATTTACATTAATGTTAAGCAGATATGAGTGGTGGCTGCCTGGCTGGCACAGAGCAATTAACCACAGTATATGCTGTGTGAGCCTGAGACACAGGCCTGATAGAAAATGAAATTAGATTACACTAGCAAAATGATTTAAAAGTTTTTTTAAAAAAAATTACAATAATGTTATGCAGATATGAGTGGTGGGTGCTGGCACAGCAATTAACCACAGTATATGCTGTGTAAGCCTGACACACATGCCTGATAGAAAATTAAATTAGATTACACTAGCAAAATGATTTAAAAGTTTTGTTGTTTAAATTTACACTAATGTTAAGCAGATATGAGTGGTGGTGGCTGGCACAGAGCAATTAACCACAGTATATGCTGTGTGAGCCTGAGACACAGGCCTGATAGAAAATGAAATTAGATTACACTAGCAAAATGATTTAAAAGGTTTTTTTTTTAAATTTACAATAATGTTAAGCAGATATGAGTGGTGGGTGCTGGCACAACAATTAACCACAGTATATGCTGTGTAAGCCTGACACACAGGCCTGATAGAAAATGAAATTAGATAACACTAGCAAAATGATTTAAAAGTTTTGTTGTTTAAATTTACACTAATGTTAAGCAGATATCAGTTTAAATTTACACTAATGTTAAGCAGATATGAGTGGTGGCTGCCTGGCTGGCACAGAGCAATTAACCACAGTATATGCTGTGTGAGCCTGAGACACAGGCCTGATAGAAAATGAAATTAGATTACACTAGCAAAATGATTTAAAAGTTTTTTAAAAAAAAATTACAATAATGTTATGCAGATATGAGTGGTGGGTGCTGGCACAGCAATTAACCACAGTATATGCTGTGTAAGCCTGACACACATGCCTGATAGAAAATTAAATTAGATTACACTAGCAAAATGATTTAAAAGTTTTGTTGTTTAAATTTACACTAATGTTAAGCAGATATGAGTGGTGGTGGCTGGCACAGAGCAATTAACCACAGTATATGCTGTGTGAGCCTGAGACACAGGCCTGATAGAAAATGAAATTAGATTACACTAGCAAAATGATTTAAAAGTTTTTTTTTTTTTAAATTTACAATAATGTTAAGCAGATATGAGTGGTGGGTGCTGGCACAACAATTAACCACAGTATATGCTGTGTAAGCCTGACACACAGGCCTGATAGAAAATGAAATTAGATAACACTAGCAAAATGATTTAAAAGTTTTGTTGTTTAAATTTACACTAATGTTAAGCAGATATCAGTTTAAATTTACACTAATGTTAAGCAGATATGAGTGGTGGCTGCCTGGCTGGCACAGAGCAATTAACCACAGTATATGCTGTGTGAGCCTGAGACACAGGCCTGATAGAAAATGAAATTAGATTACACTAGCAAAATGATTTAAAAGTTTTTTAAAAAAAATTTACAATAATGTTATGCAGATATGAGTGGTGGGTGCTGGCACAGCAATTAACCACAGTATATGCTGTGTAAGCCTGACACACATGCCTGATAGAAAATTAAATTAGATTACACTAGCAAAATGATTTAAAAGTTTTGTTGTTTAAATTTACACTAATGTTAAGCAGATATGAGTGGTGGTGGCTGGCACAGAGCAATTAACCACAGTATATGCTGTGTGAGCCTGAGACACAGGCCTGATAGAAAATGAAATTAGATTACACTAGCAAAATGATTTAAAAGTTTTGTTGTTTAAATTTACACTAATGTTAAGCAGATATCAGTGGTGGCACTAATCACAGTATATTATGTGAGCATCACACACAGGCTGAAAGCCAGGCAAATGCAAATAAAATTACAAATAATAATAAAAAAAAAAGACGGAAGTTCTAGCCCTAAAAGGGCATTTTGGGTGCTATCCTTACAGCAGAGATTAGATGAGTCCTTCAGGACTGTAGTTGACACTAAATACACTAGCCTAGCTATCTATTTCCCTATAATGTCAGCAGCAGCAACACTAAACCTCCTCTCACTAAGAAAGCAAGATCGTAATGAATCTAAAATGGCTGCTGCCCAGGAGCTGGGAGGGTCTGTGAGGGAGTGTCTGCTGCTGATTGGCTCAAATGTGTCTGCAGGCTGTGAGATACAGGGTCAAAGTTTCCTCAATGATGACGAATAGGGGGCGGATCGAACATCGCATATGTTCGCCCGTAGTGGTGAACGCGAACAAGCTATGTTCACCGGGATCTGTTCTCCGGCGAACTGTTCGTGACATCACTAATCTACACTACTGTTACACCTGATATGAGTTGCACTGGGGTGAAACTGTGCCCTGGCAGGCAGGCACTGAAACGCACACGTGTGAAGGAAACTGACTGCTATTATTTAACACAGTCAAAAAAGTGTTTTTTTTTTTTTAAATCTATACTACTGTTACACCAGATATGAGTTGCATTGGGGTGACACTGTGCCCTAGCAGGCAGGCCCTGAAACGCACACGTGTGAAGGAAACTGACTGCTATTATTTAACACAGTCAAAAAAGTGTTGTTTTTTTAAATCTACACTACTGTTACACCAGATATGAGTTGCACTGGGGTGACACTGTGCCCTGGCAGGCAGGCACTGAAACGCACACGTGTGAAGGAAACTGCTATTATTTAACACAGTCAAAAAAGTGTTGTTTTTTTTAAATCTACACTACTGTTACACCAGATATGAGTTGCACTGGGGTGACACTGTGCCCTGGCAGGCAGGCAGGAACTGAAACGCACACGTGTGAAGGAAACTGACTGCTATTATTTAACACAGTCAAAAAAGTGTTGTTTTTTTTAAAATGTACACTACTGTTACACCAGATATGAGTTGCACTGGGGTGACACTGTGCCCTGGCAGGCAGGCCCTGAAATGCACACGTGTGAAGGAAACTGACTGCTATTATTTAACACAGTCAAAAAAGTGTTGTTTTTTTTTTAAATGTACACTACTGTTACACCAGATATGAGTTGCACTGGGGTGACCCTGTGCCCTGGCAGGCAGGCACTGAAACGCACACGTGTGAAGGAAACTGACTGCTATTATTTAACACAGTCAAAAAAGTGTTGTTTTTTTAAATGTACACTACTGTTACACCAGATATGAGTTGCACTGGGGTGACACTGTGCCCTGGCAGGCAGGCACTGAAACGCACACGTGTGAAGGAAACTGACTGCTATTATTTAACACAGTCAAAAAAGTGTTGTTTTTTTTAAATCTACACTACTGTTACACCAGATATGAGTTGCACTGGGGTGACACTGTGCCCTGGCAGGCAGGCACTGAAACGCACACGTGTGAAGGAAACTGCTATTATTTAACACAGTCAAAAAAGTGTTTTTTTTTTTTAAATCTACACTACTGTTACACCAAATATGAGTTGCACTGGGGTGACACTGTGCCCTGGCAGGCAGGCCCTGAAACGCACACGTGTGACGGAAACTGACTGCTATTATTTAACACAGTCAAAAAAGTGTTGTTTTTTTTTAAATCTACACTACTGTTACACCAGATATGAGTTGCAATGGGGTGACACTGTGCCCTGGCAGGCAGGCACTTAAACGCACATGTGTGAAGGAAACTGACTGCTATTATTTAACACAGTCAAAAAAGTGTTGTTTTTTTTAAATCTACACTACTGTTACACCAGATATGAGTTGCACTGGGGTGACACTGTGCCCTGGCAGGCACTGAAATGCACACGTGTGAAGGAAACTGACTGCTATTATTTAACACAGTCAAAAAAGTGTTTTTTTTTTTAAATGTACACTACTGTTACACCAGATATGAGTTGCACTGGGGTGACACTGTGCCCTGGCAGGCAGGCACTGAAACGCACACGTGTAAAGGAAACTGACTGCTATTATTTAACACAGTCAAAAAAGTGTTGTTTTTTTTAAATGTACACTACTGTTATACCAGATATGAGTTGCACTGGGTGACACTGTACCCTGGCAGGCAGGCACTGGGCAAGTGGGCACAGTATACGCGTGAGCCTGACACACACGCTGGCAGGCAGGCAACTGCAATTAGATTACACAGGAAAAAAAAAAAAGCAGACTGATGTTCTAGCCCTAAAAAGGGCTTTTTGGGGTGTTGTCCTTACAGCAGAGATCAGATGAGTCCTTCAGGACTGTAGTGGACACTGAATACACTAGCCTAGCTATCGATTTCCCTATTAAATCAGCAGCAGCTACACTGTCCCTCCTCTCTCTAAGAATGCAGCTTCCAAATGAATCTAAAATGGATGCTGTCCAGGAGGTAGGAGGGTCTGGGAGGGAGGGTCTGCTGCTGATTGGCTGGAATGTGTCTGCTGACTGTGAGGTACAGGGTCAAAGTATTACTCAATGATGACGAATAGGGGGCGGATCGAACATCGCATATGTTCGCCCGCCGCGGTGAACGTGAACAAGCTATGTTCGCCGGGAACTATTCGCTGGCGAACTATTTGCGACATCACTATTCACGATGTTACAAAGATGCATATCCTTCTATACCCATTTATGTTTTTCTTTATACCATTTCAATTTAGCTACCTACCATTTGCACTTTCTCCTGCTTCTTAATTTAAAAAAAAAAAAAGTTTTGAAGAATCTTCTACCTAAGACAAAGAGGAATTTGTCTCATTATTTATCTAGACAATATTTTTCTCATGAACCAAGATCCCAACTTTCAGTGACAAAACCTACAATTGGCAATATTTCTATTGTTTGGTTCTCGTTTGACACTTCGATTTTAGCTTATCTTTCTCTTAATGTACAACAAAGAAAATACTTTGTTGTTTGTTGTTATTGTGATGATTTTTTTTTGTGCCTTATGCATTATGTCATCTTTCATTGCAGCTGTGGCTTTTTCAGCCACAAGACCACTTTTGGGCCCAACAGATTATTAAGTTTATTCTTATAGTTGTAATACAGTTAACCTCCCAATAGCACATAAAGGCCACTCTTGGACCTTATCCTATATAATATACTATAGAAGTGGGAGGGCATGGATTTATGAAAAGTAAAGAAGAATATGAATTAGAGCTCACTATGACTAAAGTTAAACTATAATGCTTATAAAATAGTGAAATAACAAAATTATAAATTGAATAAATAAAAAGAGAGAAGCACTCAACCTGGGAACAAACAACAGCATAATAGCGTGTTCTATGGCTAGTTACCACCCAAGAAGCAGCCTCTTTTTGCTCTCTTTTTATTTATGCAAATTATGACTCTTAGGAAAGTCTCCCTAAGCATGATGCGGGAATCCAGACATGGACCCGTTGCTCAGTGTGCCTAGAGGGATATGACTGCACCTCACTGATGAGGCCCACACTAGGCTGAAACATACATCTGGGGTTTTGCCATTTCTCTCGTTCAAAGAGGGAATGCCTGGTATTTCAGGGCTGGACTGCACTGTTAAGTCAGGATCAGACTGATATGCTACAGGAAAGTTATTCTCTGTGAAAGGCACATGTTGAGCAAAAAGAGGCTGCTTCTTTGGTGGTAACTAGCCATAGAACAAGCTATTATGCTATGTTCGTTCCCAAGTTGAGTGCTTCTCTCTTTTTATTTATGCAAATTATGACTCTTAGGGAAGTCTCCCTAAGCGTGATGAGGGAATCCAGACGTGGATTCGTTGCTCAGTGTGCCTAGAGGGATATGGCTGCATCTCACTGACAAGGCCCACACTAGGCGTAAACGTACGTCTGGGGTTTTGCCATTTCTCTCATTCAGAGAGGGATTGCCTGGTATTTCGGGGCTGGACTGCACTGTTAAGTCAGGATCAGACTGATATGCTACTGGAAAGTTCTTCTCTGTGAAAGGCATATGTTGAGCAAAAAGAGACTGCTTCTTGGGTGGTAGCTAGCCATAGAACAAGCTGTATGTTATTGTTTATTCCCAGGTTGAGCGCTTCTCTCTTTTTATTTATGCAAATTATGACTCTTAGGGAAGTCTCCCTAAGCGTGATGTGGGAATCCAGATGTGGACCCATTGCTCATTGTGCCTAGAGGGATATGGCTGTACCTCACTGATGAGGCCCACACTAGGCTGAAACATATGTCTCGGGTTGCTTCTCTGAGCTTTGGCTGGGATCAAGTGCAGTTTTCTGTGCTTGGTCTTGGCTGAAAGATTTGCTGCCTGGAGACCTGCTCCTTTGGCCTGGGGCCCATTCCCTTCAGAGTTTGGGATCCTGCTGCAATTGGAGGGGGGTGGCTACTCCTTAGGGTTTAAGCAACTGAGTAGTTCCCTTGGCCTTGTGGCATCCTCCCTGGACTTCAGCCACATGCTGCTGAAATCCAGACTAAAGAGGCAATAGGGCAATTATGGCTACCAATGTGCCAAACGTTACCCATACACTTTGGGTGTTGATCGCTGAGGACTTCCGTAAGAAGATTCGTTTGGCTCATGTCTAGCAGGTTGTTTTGGAGGGTGTTTTGAAGATGCCAAGAGCAAGTTTGCATTGTGTTCAGTCTTTCCCTTCAAGAGGGATTTTTGATGTGGCTTTCACCGATGAGCCTCATTTACAGACCTGCTATCAACAAACTATTGATATGGCTGCTGCTCCAGAGTTGGTGGCATGAGATTTTTTGCCTTTGTACAGAGGGAGAGAAGAATCCCGGTGACAGTACATATATACAACCCGAGGGTCAATGATGTAGAAAATCGCCTGTTTCTTTGTCGCTACTTTGATGATGTTCAAGGAGGTAGCAAGCTGAAGAATCAGTTTGGGACTTTCAATGGGAAGCGCAGGTTCTGGGTGCGGTTTGTGCCAGATGAATTAGGTATTGGTGGAAGGAAACACCCTCCAAAGACTTTTGCCATTGGTGGAAATAGAGGTTTCCTATATTATGATGACATGCCTCTTTTTTGCCGTAGTTGCAACCTGTGACCTGTGTGGTTCTTCAAGTCATCTGTGGAGGATGTGTCCTTTGAAGATGTTGCAGGGGCTTGATAGAGTGAAACCTTCCTACACTGATGTTGCAAAAAAAACATCTTCAGTTGCAGTTGAGCCATCTGTGAATGAGGAAGAGGTCTCTGATGAGGCATTTAATGCTAGATGACCTCTTTTGTACAAGAAATCTGCAGTTGGGGTCCTTGTCGAAGAGGTGTCTGATGCTCCTGTGGTGGTTCCTATGGCTGAGAAGGTGGAGGAAGCCCAATCTAATCTTCATGGTGGATCTTGCTACATCTTATGTGTTAGCTGCTTCTGATGTTCTTGAAGCCCTGTTGCCCAATTCTGTGTAGGATACTGTTCCTGGGACAGCGAATTTTTCCCTCACTGAGTCATTTTGTGATCCTGCTCCTGATGCTGTTCTTGGTGAAGGGGAGAACATTGATTGGTCCGCTGTTGTGTACTCTGGTATTGAGGAGGATATGGACACTGCAGGGAAAAAATCTGCCTCCAAGCAGAAAAAAGGCACAGATTCTGATGGATGGGAGAGTCCTGATTTTGAACTTCCAGTAGTTAAAAGCGCAGATCCAGATATTGCAGACTCTTTAATTTCAGTTTTCTTCTTTCTCTACTAAAGAAGTTCCCTCTGACTCAAGCCAGTGTATTGGTGACTTTTCTGATGCCTCATCTGTTGTTTATCTAGATAAAAGAGATGTGAACCAACTTGCTGAAGTTACTGGTTATGAGACTGGTAAGGGGGAGCCTAGGAGGTCGGAACATCACAGAGGCAGATTTAAAGGCTCTTCTTTGAGTCCTAAGAAAAAGAAAGGAAAGAAGAAGTCCTGATGCTAAATCATTTTTTGGTTTTCTTTAATTTATTTTTGTGAGGTTTCTGACCATTTCTTCCCGTAAGGTCAGGTGTATGAAAACTTTATCAAGGAGAGCTGCAATTTTTAAGTTATTATCTGTATGTTCTTCTAATATTTTTTGTTTGCAGGAATGTGGTCTCTCTGAACATCTTAAATGTGCTGACTGGGAATATGGTTCTAAAGTATGGTCTTGTTCTTCTGATAGAAATGGGGGGTGGGAGTTTTGTTTAGGGGTTTTGTTTTTCTATCCTTAATGTAGTTCATATTGTCCCAGGTCGGGTTCTTTTGGTTAGTTTTAGTTTTTGTGGGACTGTTTTTCGATTGTTTAATGTATATGCTTCTCCAAATAGGGTAGAACGTTTGCTTAATTTTGAAACATTAAAGTTTTTTCTGCCAGGTCGATATTCAACTTTTTTGGTCCAGGATTTTAATTCTATTATTAAGAATGGGGACAGAGAAGGTGGGAGTGATTGTAGTGTGGATAGCTCAGGGAATTTTTTAGTGGATCTGCTTAAATCCATTGATTTGAAGGATGCCTTCGGCTCTGTTTCATTTTTAGGGGAGGGTTTTACTTTCTTTAGTGATAGTGGTGGGATAAAATCTCGAATTAAATTTTGTTTTGTATCTTAATTTGTAAGTGTTGAGGATTTTTCTTTAAAGCGGATGCCCTTCACGGATCATGCCCTTTTGATGTGTAAGGTAAATTGTGATTTGAAGATCAAGTATGGTAAAGGTGTTTGGAAACTGAATGTGGATTTGTTAGAAGATGAGAAGATTAAGCGTCAGTTTGTTTAGATGTATAAAAGGTGGCGTGAAAGAAAGTGTGATTTTAGTAATGTGCTTATGTGGTGGGAATGGTTGAAAGTGGAAATAAAGAGGGGTTTTTTTATTAAGAAAGGCAGTGAGAAAGCTAGAATGGAAAGGGAGTTTTATGATAAATGGTATTTGAGGTTGAGGTTGTTGTATTTGTATGAATTGAGAAATTGTGGTATTGATGTGCATGAGGAAATTGCTGAAGCAAGAAAGATAATTAAAAAGTGTATGCATGAAAATGGAAAGAAAATTGTTTTTATGGCAATATTGGAGAAAATGAAAAAGGATGAGTCTTGTAGTGAATATTTTTTTAAGAAAGCTTTTGAATGAAAGACTGGTTTTGTTAGTGTTTTTAAGTGTGAAATTAATGGTATGGATTGTGTTTTGCGTGAAGTTCATGAGTTTTATAATGAGCTGTATAAAGAAAAGACAAGAGATGTTGTATTGGAAAAGGAGTTGTTGGAAGACTTTGAGGTTAAGTTGAATAATGATTTTTTAGAAAGGGATATAAGTTTGGAGGGGATTGAAGAGGTTGTTAGTTTGTTTTGAGAATTAATGTTTTGCCTCCGTCAATGAGGAAAGGTTTGATTGTTTTGTTGTTTTAAAAGGGTGATACGAGAGAGTTGAGGAATTGGAGGCCGATTACGTCGTTGAATATTGACTATAAGGTTATTGCAAAGGTTCTGGCAAATATAATATGTGGAGTGATTGGTAAGGTTGTGGGTGAAGAGCAAGTGTGTGATGTTCCTGGGCACCAGATTACTAAAAGTTTAATGTTACTACGTGATGTACTCTGATATGTGAGGGAGAGGATGAGGTCTGTTACTGTTGCTTATGTGGATTTTGAAAAAGTGTATGATAGGGTAGTGCATGATTTTATGTTTCATGTTTTAGAACGTTTAGGTTTTTCTGGTAAGATTATTGGATGGTTTAAATGTTTATATTGTCATATTGTGAGTCAAGTTCAGGTTAATGGTTTTTTGACTGAGAAATTTTGTGTTAAATCTTAAGTGCGTCAAGGTTGTCCTTTGTTTCCTGTGTTATTTGTATATGTCATTGAGCCATTGTAAACTAGTTTGAAGAAAGATAAATTAGATAGAGGTGTGAGTGTTCCTGGCAGTAATGGAAGGTGTTTTAAAATTATAGGGTATATGGATGATGTGTGTGTGGTATGTGAGACTCAGGCTGGTTTGAGGAGGGTGAAAACTTTGGTTGAATGTTTTTGTATGGCAAGTGGTTTCAGAGTTAATTGGAATAAGTGTAAAGTATTTTTTTTTTTGGTAATGATAGGGAGATTGATTCCTGTGGATGGCCTGTGACTGACGGTGCAATTGAGGTGTTGGGTGTAAAATTTTATGTGGATTTGAAAGGCTTGGAAAGTTGGGAGAATGTTTTTGATAAACTAAGTAGAAAACTCTAGTTTTGGTCTTTAAGGACTTTATCTTTGGAAGGAAAAATGTTAGTTATTAAATCGGTTTTGATCCCTATTATGTTATATTTAGCGTTAGTTTTTCTGTCTCCTGACAGGATTTTTCAGAGAATTTTGAGAGAGTTGTTTTCTAATTTCTGGAGTTCTGGTATGGAGCATTTGAAAAAGGATGTTGTTGTTAAGAGTAAGAATGTTGGTGGTAAGGGTTTTCCAAACGTGGAGATATTCTTGGCTGTGAAATATGTTAGTAGGTGTGTGGTTCTGAGTGGTAAGGATAGCATGGCTGGTTGTATGGTAAAGTATGCCTGTGGAAATGTTTTAAGACAATATGGTTTGTTTGAGATTGATAGAAAGAAACCAACATGTTTTGCTGTGGTTTTATGTAAAGGTGGAATGCTGGATTAAAAAATATGGTTTGGAGAATGTTAGTAGGGAGATATGGTGTGAAAACAGAATGGTGTTGAAAATGTTGGAGAAGAAGGAAGGTCTTGAGTTGATTGCGGATTTGAATGAGAATGAATAAGTGAAGGTATGGAAATGGAAAAATGTTTGTAATAAGCATTTGATGAAAAGGCAGAAAAATATTAGTTGGATGAGTGTACATAAGTATTTGCCGACAAGGGAATTTCAGAGAGTGCGTCATTTAGTGGCTTCAGAAGTGTGTCCTAGAGATGGTTGTTGTCAAAGTGAGAGAGTTATTAATTTGTTTTGGAATTGTGAGTAAGCTAGGTATGTTTGGAGAAGTTTGAGGATGATTAAGGGTCTGACTGGAGTGCAGATTTTTACTTTTAATATGATGATGTATGGTTTGTGTGGAAGTGGTGTGGATAAGGAGAAAGCAAGATTGATATGGTTGTTAGCATGGTGTGTGAAGGAGGTGTTGTGGAATGTGCATAATATATTGATTTTTAAGAAAGAGGTAAATACTGTAGGTGATTGTGTGGGTATGATCCGTGGGAAGTTGTTTTTGTATTTTTTTTTGAGAGGAGGCGATATGGGGAATTAGATTCAGAAGACAAAGAAGTGGAAAGATTGGATTATTTATGGGTTTTTTTTATCTGTATTTGAATTATGTTTAATTTTATTCTGTGTGATTATTTAAGTTTTATGTTTACATTTTGATTTCTTTTTCATGACAAATGTTTGGATCAATATTTCAGTTGTTTTGTAACAAGAGATTATGGGGGGTAGTTATCAAGCCGTCTACTTTTCTGCCTTCGCCGGCCCAATACGCCCGCCTAAGCTCGCCTACCTTCGCCGCCGCGGACCTTGAATACGTTCGCCTAAGTTATCAAATAAAGCTGTCAAAAAGCCGTGGGGCGATGAGCAGCGGACTGTGAGAGTTATCACTCATCCGATCTCGCTGCTCTTCGGCTGTTTGACAGCTTTCTTGCTAGCCTGTCACTAAGCACTCACACTAAACTACACTGTTCTATCCCTATACCGGCGCCCCCGGAGCCTCCCGCAACTCAATAAACCGCCGCTCCTAGACCCTGCCGCAACTCTTATAAATGTATTAACCCCTAAACCGCTGCTCCTAGACCCTGCCGCAACTCTGATAAATGTATTAACCCCTAAATCGCCGCTCCCGGACACCGCTGCCACCTACAGTATACCTAGTAACCCCTATCCTGCCCCCCTATACCGTCGCCCTCTATAATAAAATTATTAACCCCTATCCTGCTGATCCCGCACCTCGCCGCAACTAAATAAATAGTTTAACCCATAAACCGCCGCTCCCTGAACCCGCCGCAACCTATATTAAACCTATTAACCCCTATCCTGCGGCCCCTACACCGTCGTCACCTATAATAAATTTATTAACCCCTATCCTGCCCCCCACTACATCGCTGCCACTGTAATAAAATTATTAACCCCTAAACCTAAGTCTAACCCTAACCCTAACGCCCCCCTAACTTAAATATTAATTAAATAAATCTAAATAATATTTCTATTATTACCTAAATTAATCCCATTTAAAACTAAATAACCCCTATCCTGCTGATCCCGCACCTCGCCGCAACTAAATAAATAGTTTAACCCCTAAACCGCCGCTCCCTGAACCCGCCGCAACCTATATTAAACCTATTAACCCCTATCCTGCCCCCCCTACACCGTCGTCACCTATAATAAATTTATTAACCCCTATCCTGCCCCCCACTACATCGCCACCACTGTAATAAAATTATTAACCCCTAAACCTAAGTCTAACCCTAACCCTAACGTCCCCGTAACTTAAATATTAATTAAATAAATCTAAATAATATTTCTATTATTAACTAAATTAATCCTATTTAAAACTAAATACTTACCTTTAAAATAAACCCTAATATAGCTACAATATAAATAATAATTATATTGTAGCTATCTTAGGATTTATTTTTATTTTACAGGCAACTTTCAATTTATTTTAACTAGGTACAATAGCTATTAAATAGTTATTAACTATTTAATACCTACCTAGCTAAAATAAACTGAAATTTACCTGTAAAATAAATCCTAACCTAAGTTATAATTACACCTAACACTACACTATACTTTAATAAATTATTCCTATTTAAAACTAAATACTTAACTGTAAAATAAACCCTAATATAGCTACAATATAAATAATAATTATATTGTAGCTATCTTCGGATTTATATTTATTTTACAGGTAACTTTGTATTTATTTTAGCTAGTTAGAATAGTTATTAAATAGTTATTAACTATTTAATAACTACCTAGCTAAAAGAAATACAAAATAAATCCTAACCTAAGTTACAATTAAACCTAATACTACACTATCATTAAATTAATTAAATAAACTACCTACAAATAACTAAAATTAAATACAATTACATAAACTAACTAAAGTAAAATAAAAAAAGCTAAGTTACAAAAAATAAAAAAATAAGTTACAAACATTTTAAAAATATTACAACAATTTTAAGCTACTTACACCTAATCTAAACCCCCTAATAAAATAACAAACCCCCCAAAATAAAAAAATGCCCTACCCTATTCTAAATTAAATAAAGTTCAAAGCTCTTTTACCTTACCAGCCCTTAAAAGGGCCATTTGTGGGGGCATGCCCCAAAAAGTTCAGCTCTTTTGCCTGTAAAAGAAAAATACAACCCCCCCCAACATTAAAACCCACCAGCCACATACCCCTAATCTAACCCAAACCCCCCTTACAAAAACCTAACACTAATCCCCTGAAGATCATCCTACCTTGAGTCGTCTTCACTCAGCCGAGCAGCGATGGAACCGAAGTGGACATCCGGAGCGGAAGAAGTTAATCCTCCAAGCGGCGCTGAAGAAATCTTCCATCCGATGAAGTCATCATCCAGGCGGCGCTGAAGAAGTCTTCGATCCGGGCGATGTCATCTTCCAAGAGGCGCTGAAGAGGTCTTCTATCCGGGTGATGTCATCTTCCAAGCCGGGTCTTGAATCTTCCTCCCGCCGACGCGGAACATCCTTCTTCACCGACGGACTACGACGAATGAAGGCTCCTTTAAGGGACGTCATCCAAGATGGCGTCCCCTCAATTCCGATTGGCTGATAGGATTCTATCAGCCAATCGGAATTAAGGTAGGAAAAATCTGATTCAAGTTCAATCCGATTGGCTGATCCAATTAGCCAATCAGATTGAGCTCGCATTCTATTGGCTGATCGGAACAGCCAATAGAATGCGAGCTCAATCTGATACCTGTAACAAAGTTACCTGTAAAATAAATATAAATCCTAAAATAGCTACAATGTAATTATTAATTACATTGTAGCTATCTTAGGGTTTATTTTACAGGTAAGTATTTAGTTTTAAATAGGAATAATTTATTAAAGTATAGTGTAGTGTTAGGTGTAATTATAACTTAGGTTAGGATTTATTTTACAGGTAAATTTCAGTTTATTTTAGCTAGGTAGGTATTAAATAGTTAATAACTATTTAATAGCTATTGTACCTAGTTAAAATAAATTGAAAGTTGCCTGTAAAATAAAAATAAATCCTAAGATAGCTACAATATAATTATTATTTATATTGTAGCTATATTAGGGTTTATTTTTAAGGTAAGTATTTAGTTTTAAATAGGATTAATTTAGTTAATAATAGAAATATTATTTAGATTTATTTAATTAATATTTTAGTTAGGGGGTGTTAGGGTTAGTGTTAGACTTAGGTTTAGGGGTTAATAATTTTATTACAGTGGCGGCGGCATAGTGGGTGGCAGTATAGGGGTTAATAAATTTATTATAGGTGGCGACGGTGTAGGGGGGGGCAGATTAGGGGTTAATAAGTTTAATATAGGTTGCGGCGGGTTCAGGGAGCGGCGGTTTAGGGGTTAATACATTTATTATAGTTGCGGTGGGCTCCGGGAGCGGCGGTTTAGGGGGTAATAACTTTATTTAGTTGCGGCGGTGTAGGGGGGACAGATTAGGGGTGTTTAGACTCGGGGTACATGTTAGGGTGTTAGGTGCAGACAGCTCCCATAGAAATCAATGGGATGTCTGTCAGCAGCGAACTTGTACTTTCGCTATGGTCAGACTCCCATTGATTCCTATGGGATCCGCCGCCTCCAGGGGTGGCGGTTTGAAAACCAGGTACGCTGGGCCGTAAAAGTGCCGAGCGTACCTGCTAGTCATTTGATAAATAGCAAAAGTAGTGAGATTTTGCCGCACTTGGAACATCTGGAGTGACGTAAGAATCGATCTGTGTCGTACTGAGTCCGGCGGATCGAAGTTTACGTCACACAATTCTACTTTTGCCGGTCTCGAGCCTTTGATAACTAAGGCGAATCAGCCTCGCCACAAATACGCTGCGGAATTCCAGCGTATTTGAGGTTGACGGCTTGATAACTACCCCCCCATTGTGTTTGCATTTGTTATTATGATTTTATTTTTTATATATGCACATATGATTATTTTTCTAATAAAAGAATTACGTCTGGGGTTTTGCCGTTTCTCTCGTTCAGAGAGGGATTTCCTGGTATTTCGGGGCTGGACTGCACTGTGAAGTCAGGATCAGACTGATATGCTACAGGAAAGTTATTCTCTGTGAATGGCACATATTAAGCAAAAAGAGGCTGCTTCTTGGGTGGTAACTATTATTGCTATTGTTCATTCCCAGGTTGAGTGCTTCTCTCTTTTTATTCATGCAAAATAATAACCTGGACTGAGACAAAGCCCTTAAAGGGACATTAAACCCCCAAAAATTCTTTCATTATTCAGATAGAGAATACAATTTTTAAAAAGTTTCCAATTTACTTCTATTATCAATTTTTTTCATTCTCATGTTATTCTTTGTTTAAGAGGTACCTAGATATGTAGCATGCACATGCCTGAAGCACTACATGACAGGAAGTAGTGCTGCCATCTAGTGCTCCTGCTAATGTACAGTAATGTACAGTATAACATTGTTGCTTACATTAATGCTTTTCAAATAAGGATAACAAGAAAATGAAGAAAATATGATAATAGAAGTAAATTAGAAAGTTTTTTAAAATTGTATGTTCTATCTAAATCATGAAAGAAAAAATTGGGTTTTATGTCCCTTTAATGATGAACATATCCAAGCTAGTAAGAATTATATAACAAAAGATATTAATCTATAAACCGCAAGGCATATACAAGAGTCAAACACACAGAGGTGGGTACTAGTACTAGTGGGAGAATAATGATCAGCTATGCAAGTCTCCAGTAAAATTTAAGTCAGGTCATGGATAAAGATATTGCTAAGGTTAAGGCAATTGAATAGTAAATTAACAAAGTTCATTAACCATTTGACCCTTCTCACAGAAGATAAACCTGAACTTAACGGTTCACAAATCATAAGTAATAAAAGGTATAGATAAGTAAAGATTGCAAATATAGATATTACTTAAGTGTTAAACACCAATATATCTGTATAAATAAATCAGAGGGGTATAATAGAAAAAGCCAATAAATACACATTTTAACTAATATAATACTTTTAAAGAGCAGTAGAACCTAGCATATAAAGAAGTATTTCACATTATTGAATGTCATGTGTACATAATCTCCCCATTTAAAAAATATGCATTGTAGCAATCAGGGTTCTCTACATCTATAAGCTACTATAATTAAGTGTATAGTAAAGCATTAAAATTTTAGATAGATGCATTAGAGAGGCTATTGGTCAGCTACCCATGTCATCATATTTTAAGTATAGTATAAGGAAACAAGTACTAAAGATTACAATTATATGGTCCGGTTGATTATATTGCATCCTTCGAGACACTACTCTTGACAATTTAATATCTAAAGATACAGTATACAATGACCATCCTCATATAATGTCACAGTTGGAGGAGGCAACATCAAGGTGGAGCGCCACTTAAAATATGTATCACAGGCGGTTAGCACCTCTCACAGCCCCACACTGGAAGCATTATTTTAGCTAAACCTTTTTTTTTTTTTTTTTTCTGTAACCAGAACTTAGGTTTAGAAATCTTCAGTATAGGTGGGGATACAATATAAAAAAATAGCTGTTGGAGGGCAGAGCCAGCTACAGCGGTGGCAGCTGTGTACCTTCTGAGCTCCGTGACCCAATTCCATAGACCAGCTCTAAATTACACTCAAAGCCCTAATTTCGGCAAAATGATATGATTTCCTGAAAGCCTAACAGACCAGGAGCTGCAGGTTCAACTTTTAAACAGATATGGAGGATTTTATCTGGCCATAGAGACATACTGCATCTTTACCCGGCGGCGCTCCAAACTTTACCTGGCTTGGAGCCAGACTTGCAACCGGGACTCTATCCAGTGCCTTATCCGCCTCGGGGACTACCTCCCCTCTCTGACCGCTGCCATTGATCGCTGCTAGAAGTAGCACCGCAGCCTCTTACCTACCTCCGTGTTTCACCGCCATCGCTCACACACGCAGCAAAAGAGGTTGCAGCTGCGCCACAAGAAGTCGGGAGGTGCCGGCCCGGAGGTCATATCCTCTACGGGTAAGGAGAAGGACATAAACCACTACTCCGCGCTGACCGGGCTCAAATTAAAAGCAGAGAGAGTGGTACGGGCTCATTTTAAAAGGTCAAACTTACAACTCGCGCGGGCTAACCATCAGGCTTGAGGCCAATTTCGTGGGGCCTACTGATTCTCGCCAGAGCAAGCAACCACATGGCGGGGTGTCTGCTGACTCTGCGCTGACACTTGAGGTCATTGAGTCCCTTTTTTTTTCGTAGCATAGTTATTTGCTTCTTGCCTCCAGTTTATAAGAAACTACGCTGCAATTCAGCACTCCTGGTTATTAATTTTTCTCTGCCCTTATAGCCAAATTTGTCAAGAAAAGTGACCTGCGGTATATTTTAACATCAGCTCACTGTGCAGGTACAATGAACACAAAACGCTCTACGAAATTGAATAAGCCCCCTAAGATGCACAACCACAGAGACAGTATGGTCGCTCAGTTTTTCTCACCCCCTGCTACAAAAGTTAGTGAAGGTGTTGAATCTAACAAGTCGCCTAAAAAGAGGGTACAGACCTCACTAGTGCAAGAAGAAGACACAGAGGAGAGCACACCTATCCCTAACACTATCCTCTCCACTTTGGATCCAAGCAGGATATAGCCGACATAATCCGCTCTTGTATCCTTGAAGAGATAGCAGAAATAAAGCAGGACCTCCATTCTGTAGGCAACAGGGTGGAGGCCTTGGAAGAGTTCACAGACCACCTTCAAGTAGAGATCAACTCGACTCATGATTCAACAACCCATCACACAGCCCTTATTGCAGATCTCTTCGACAAAATCGAAGATTTGGAGAATAGGAGTCGCCGGAAAAACCTCAGAATTAGAGGTGTACCTGAATCGGTATTACCCAAAGACTTCCCAATTTATCTCCTGGCTCTATTTGCACACCTCAGAAATACCACCCCAACTACCGATATTCCTTGGGTTCGGGCCCACAGAGCCCTCAGACCGAAACCACCGGACACCGCTCCCCCCAGGGACATCATCATGAAGTTCAAAGAGTTCAATGAAAAGGAAGAGCTTCTAAACCTCTCCCGTAGGCACCAGCCTGTGAAATTCAGGGGGGTTGTTCTTCAATTTTTTCAGGATCTCTCTCAACGTACACTGCAGAGGAGGAGAGACCTTGCCCCTGTAACTTCTCTGCTTAGACAGAAGAAAATTCTCTTCAGGTGGGGATTCCCCTTTCATTTATATGTGCTTCATGGAAATAGAAAACTAATCTGCAGAACCTTGGAAGATGTCAATACCTTCTGCCAGGCGCTAGAATTGGACCCCCCAGAGGATCTTTCCCTTGAGAACTCCCACGAACCTCCTAGAAAGAAACCTACAGGATCTGCACAAAAAGAATGGCAACGTATTCCACCCAGATCTCAGTCTAAACCTTTGGCCAAGTCCCTAAACCCGCTCCCTAGAGCTACAACTTAGCTGGTATTTCTTATCCTGGCTATCCCCACGAACTGTACAATCCATCAGGGGCTTTACCCGATGCTCCATTTTTGTCGTTCGGTAATGTATAGCCTTATTGGTCATTATTCTTTACCTGTTAGACGACTCCTGGTCTAGGAATCTAGAAATTTAGAAAATTAGAAACTTAGATAGGTAGAAATTTAGGAATTTAGGAATTATTGTATTTATGTAATTGAGCTTCAGTTAGTCTTAAATGCTTAAATCACTTACTATGGAATGGGTTATAATCCCTCCTCTTTAACACCAACAGTTAAATGTCTTCATTAGTATCTAGAATTTCTATGAGAAAATGTATGTTCTATTTTATGTTTTTGTTCATGTTTTTTTTGCTATGTGACAGAGGTATGGGTCCTCGGGCCTATTTTACCACCAAATGTTTCATGTCTTCATTAGTATCTAGAATTTCTATGAGAAAATGCATGTTCTATTATATGTTTTTGCTTATGTTTCTTTTGCCATGTGACAGAGATGCAGGCGCTAAGGCTTACCCAACACAGTCTATTTATCACATCCTACACCCACAATTGCATGCCTATCACCTCTTGCTACCTTCAATCCACAGACACCAGACACGCCAGCCTCATGGAAGCCCCCACTAAAACTCTCACCTTAATAAGCCAGAATACTAAGGGACTGAATTCTGCACAAAAACGTTCATTAGCCATTAGAGACTTACATAGGAAAGGGGGCGATATTCTCTTCCTTCAGGAGACACACTTTTTAAAACACAAGGAGCCTACTTATTTTGGGGGTTTCTACACACAGAGTTTTCATAGCTCTTTTGACCACAAAAGACACGGTGTAAGCATCCTCATTAGCAGACAGATTCCCTTTACACACATTCACACTTTTACCGACGCTGAGGGTAGGTTCCTATGTGTAACAGGCACTTTGTTTGGCTCCCCGGTGACACTGGTCAACCTTTACACTCCTAACACCAAACAACTCCCTTTCTTTAAGAGAAGTTTTGCACAGATTTTAGATCACACAATAGGAGCACTATACCTTGGGGGTGATTTTAATCTCCCCATTCAACCACATTTGGATTCATCAAACCCAAGACCCACAACACCTAAGCACACGACTAAACAACTGTGGAAACTTATGCTAGACCAAACAATGTTTGACACCTGGAGATTTATCCACCCAGAGAAGAGGGATTACACCTTCTTTTCAGCCCCTCATAGATCATATAGCAGAATCGATTACCTTTTCACTAACCAAAGAGGCCTCTCCAATGTAGCATCATCCCGTCTCTCACATACCGTATGGTCAGATCATTCAGCGGTACTAACAACACTTAAATGGCCATCGGCACCTAGCGGCAACTATCAGTAGAAGCTGGATGAGAAACTATTAGATTCCCCAACCCTGGTGTCCAATTTAGAAAAGCTCTTACAGGAGTATTTTAGATTTAATTCCTTGCCGGAAACAGACCCTTTTGTTGTATGGGAGGCTCACAAATGCTTCATTAGGGGGGAACTTATAAAACAACAAGCACAAGTTAGAAAGAAAGCGCGACAGGTATATAAAACTTCCACTGACCTATTAGCCAAACTCGAATACGACCATAAACGAAATCCCTCCTCCCCCCAGCTACTAGCAGACTTAATGAATGCAAGGAAAACAGTCCATGACCTACAACTTAGTGAGGCCAACGCATTGGCTTTATTGACCAAGCAAAAATTTTATTTCGAAAGTAATAGGGCAGGAAAACTCCTAGCTCGTTCCTTAAAACTTAAAAAACTTAAAACTTTCATTCACGAAATAAAATCTCCAACGAATCAAACAGTTAATACCACACCTGAAATCCTTTCCCAATTTGAGTCGTATTATTCCAATCTCTATAACCTCACTAACCCTGACCGCCCCTCTGACCCTAGTAACGTTATAAACAATTATCTCTTAAACACCTCTTTACCACAACTCTCTGATGCACAAGCGACAGAACTGGATGAACCCTTCTCAATGACAGAACTCACAACCACCCTTAAAAATCTTCCCTCGGGCAAAAGCCCTGGTCCTGATGGATTCTCGGTCGCTTATTACAAAAAATTCGCTCCCAGCCTGCTTCCACAGTTATGCTCTTTATTTAATTTAGTTGACCGGGAACACCCTTTTCTCCCCCCTTTGCTGGAAGCACATATTTCGGTGATCCCTAAACCTGGAAAGCCTACAGACAACCCCTCTAATTTTCGACCTATCTCGCTATTAAATGTAGACGTTAAGCTTTATGCAAAACTCATAGCCTCTAGGCTTAACAAATTCCTTCCTCAACTGATCCACACAAACCAAGTAGGTTTTGTCCCCATTAGAGAGGCACGAGACAACACCATCAAAATTTTAAATCTAATCGAATATACTCAGACTCAAAAAATCCCCTCTATCTTTCTGGCCATCGATGCCGAAAAGGCTTTCGATAGGTTGAATTGGTTGTTTCTCAGGTCAACACTAACCCGATTTGGCCTGGGAGATAGACTCATTGAGAAAATATTCGCTTTATATGAATTGCCGAAAGCCCGTATTAAGTTAAACGATTCTCTGTCAAATGCATTCCCCATTTCTAATGGTACGAGGCAAGGTTGCGCTCTTTCCCCCATATTGTTCATTTTAGCCATGGAGGTTCTGGCCTCCAGGATTAGAAATGATGAAAAGGTTCGCGGCATTCATATAGCTGATACTCACTACAAACTAACACTCTACGCGGACGACATCCTATTCTCACTGGCCTTTCCCTCACAATCCCTAGAAGCACTTATGCCGGTTATTAGTACTTATAGCACCCTTTCTAATTTCAAAATAAATAAGCAGAAATCCGAGTTCCTAGGTATTGCTATCCCCGATCAGGCAACCCAACAGATCACTAACCTTTACCAATTTCGGTCTCAACCCTCTTCCATAAACTATCTAGGGATAAAATTAACGACCTCGAGAGAGGCTCTATATCGCCTAAACCACCAGTACCTTCTAGATTCCATCAAAGCAGATATGGGAGCTTGGCGTAATAAATCTCTCTCTTGGCTAGGCAGAGTTCAAGCCTTTAAAATGAGTATCCTGCCTCGCTTTTTATATCTGTTCCAAACCCTGCCTATCCAGCCTCCCCTACATTATATCCGCAGTGTGCAATCCTTCGTTAATAGCTTTATATGGGCCAATAAACGCCCTAGAATATCTAAGACCACCCTTTATAGAAATAGAAACGAAGGGGGATTAGGGGTACCCAATCTTTTGTTATATTTACAGGCAGCGCATCTTACTAGAATAGTTGACTGGTGTAGAAATAATGCTGACAAGGAATGGGTTAAGCTCGAACACGACCTGTCTACCTCTGGTAGCCTGGGGTCTATGTGTTGGACATATAGACACCATAGGACATTTCCACCTTTGACACCCTCGCTAGTATTTGATACATTCTACACATGGGACCTCCTTACGAGACCACAGAAAGGCATATCGACTGTACCCTCTCCTCTTACCCCCCTACTACACAACAAAGACTTCCCTCCCTTACTTCACAAACGGTCTCAGGTACAATATTCACTATCTGCGGGTTTACCCTGCCACCTTGTCCTTGAAGGAGGCACTATCTTACAGAAAGCTGCTCTTTCGGACAAAAACATAGGTTTTTTCGATAGATGGTTTGAATACCTGCAATTAGCCCATTTTTTCTCCCACCACAAAGAAAAATCCAATTTGGCTAGAAACCTAAACCCATTTGAAACACTATGCCATTCCCCACTTTTAGCGAAGGGCACTCTTTCTAAGACATATAAAATTCTTATTACTCTGCACTCCGCAAAAATTCCGCCATACACTAAAACATGGGAAGCCGAGTGGGGATATGAAGTCCCTTCCGAGACGTGGGACATAATATTTCAACAAATGGGGAAGGCCCCCTCCTCAATGGGCATCACTGAAACGAACATAAAACTCTTAGAAAGATGGTATCTTTACCCCAGCAGGCTCGCTAAGATTTATCACCAAACTGATCCACTATGTTGGAGAGACTGCAAACAAGTAGGAACACTCCTTCACATCTGGTGGGATTGCCCCACACTTCAGCCCGTCTGGCTAGACGTCCACAGGGAAATACAAAAGGTCCTCAATATACCCATCCCCTTTGACCCTTTAACGCTATTATTTAACAAACCCCCTATGGTCAAATGCAAATACAGGCAGGTCTTATTATATATTATGTTAAGTGGGGCTAAGCAACTGGTCCCCAGACTTTGGAAACAGCGAAATATTCCTACTCAGAAAGATTGGGTGCAAAATGTTACTCTTCTCCTCTCCCTGGAAAGGTTTCATTACCAAAAAACAAAAAGGATGGACTTCTATTGCGCCATGTCTTTCTATTGGGAAACATATATCCACACACTTACTAGGACTCCCCTGTAGCTAATTAATAATTCTCTAAGCCAAAATACCCCCATAGTTCATAGCAACACTAAGAAACATTTGATTTACCTCGGGGTACCACACTTAAACAGCAATTGGTCCGGCCTGGTTCCCTAGACCTTATACCCGATTATTTAGCTACTACCTCACTGAATGCATCCCTTTTCCATGTGTGCCCACATAAGCAAGACCTTTTCTTCCGTGTTTGGTTCTCTGTCACATTGCAGGTTTTAAATGTTAAGTGGAAGTTTCATCCACTAGTGTTATTTCAAAAAGAGAAAAATGCTACAAGCTACTATGAACTTTGCCAGAACTGTTTATGGGACTCTGCAAATGCTAAGTTCTATGGATCAGTATACAACAGATAGTACCGATCCCGCCCTTCGTATCTTTCTTCTTTATTGTTTTCTTATCATTGTTATATAACGCCGGATTAAATCCATGGCAATTGTAAAACTTTTTTTTTTTATATTACCAATAAAGCTTGTAAAAAGACAAGGTAGATGTCTCTATATGAAGAGATTACAGTAGTGTACTTTCAGAGTATGCAAACAGTCCCAGTCATACATGTAGGGAGGTAATTCAAAGGCGCCAAAATGCACCACCAACTTTGTCAGCAATAAGGATCAGGACTCCTTGCAGCAAGGAAAATTCAAAAGGTTTGAAGAGTGTTATCCCTGACAGTGTAGGCACTTTATTTTGAATGGTAGTGTCAAAGACTGGAGTCTTCTTTATCTTACGTAGGCTGCAAGCTATCCTTCTCTAACTTGCTGTCATCAGATGTAGTGACTCCTTGTCTATTAGTTCTGCAAAGGAACTAAAGGCTGCCTCTTTCTCTGCTATTGTCCCGCAACTGAGAAATTATTAAAGCTTTCTCTTTCCTCAGGCATTTACATATCTAACAAAGGAGTAGTAGATGTGTTGCAATCTCCTTTTTGCATGCAATACAGACTTATGTGAAAACACCTATCGAAAAGCTGTTTCATAAAGTGATCCTTAAAGTAGCATGCATACAGTATCCTCAAATTATTGCACTCTCACAGTTATAGTTGCACAATTGTGGTTACAGAATCTTAAATAAATTAAATCCCAGTTATAGTAATGAAGAAAAAAGAGAAATATGGGCTCTTTGCTTAGCCCATTTACTGGGTGTGGGCAGGGGGTGATGTTGATGCCTCCCTAAGATTACAAGCCTCTAACTTACAACAGACTCCCAGATTTACAAACAAGCTTACACTCCTCTAATTTACATCAACTTACATCAGACTCCTAGATTTGCAAACAAGCTTACAAGAAAATTCATCTGATTGATCTCTCCAACCACGATAATGGGTGGAATTATTTATTTGAAATTGTTTCTAACTGTCTCTCTCTGTAATATTCCAATTTACTTTCACCCCATCTGCTCTTTTTCAAGCTACTCCTCCCCCCTATACTTTATTACCAGAAATGTTTAAATTACTTCTCTCTCTCCTTTTACAATCTCTAACTTACATCAGACTCCCAGATTTTCAAGAACTAGCCCTCCATAATTTTAACCACCTCCCACCCAGGTATTTTCCTTAATATATAACACCTCTTAACGGTAAGCAGTTGCAGCTGCCACTAATGATTCAGGATATAGAAACAACTTCAAATTCACAGCCTTTATACTGACACATTCTGCTATACTTTTCTAAACCTCATTTCCTCACTCACCACACAATTTCTTTCCTTTGTCATCGCTAATTTTTAAAACATACAGTTTCATATCAGTCTTATTTCCCTTCTCTCCTGTGTCCATGCCTTCTCCTTTAGCTTGAGAGCCACTCCCCTGTTGGCCACTTTGCATGTAAGGGAACTACTATTGATTGTGCTCAAATCAGGGCATTCCTCTCCTTTTGTATAACTTTATGAACAGTTATTGCACTGTTTGTCATACACCCTTACAAATGTAATATACCCTAGTTGTACTTGTATGTAGGGTAATGTAAAGTAGTTGTTAACTGGAAAATGAAACAGAAAGCTGGCAGTGTAGATTTGTGAGAATCCAGCTAGGAGACTATGAAGTTGAATAGAGAGAAAAAAGAGTCCAGACCTGCCTGGAGTTGAGCTGTTTCCAACAAGGTTACATTTTTGTGATGTCTGAGAATGAGGATTAAAATAGTAGTACCCTCCTCCAGTGTCTCCATTTGGAAAGTGCCATTTTTATGGCTAAAAGCTCATTGTCCCCGACATTATAATTTAGTTCAGAAGAAGATAAAAAAAAATATTTTCATGCAATCACAATAGTGGGTTTTTGCCTGTTTCTTAGAGCCAATAAATCAATTGCAGCTTGCCAAAAAAGCCTTATATTTAACATTAAAATAAAATTAACATGGAGCTGAAATTTGCTTGTCTATCACAATTCATTTTCTTAATACTTTGCAGCAGGTTTTTGAGACCTTTTTACACATGAACTGGCCTTTTTGACATAATTTTAAGTATTCCAAGACAATTTGAAATAATTCTATTATGTTTTACATTTGTAAGATACTCTGATATGAACACAGACAACATTTTAGAGGTCTATTTGTAAATACAGTCTAGATTCATTAAAGCTGTATTCATTAATATTGTATAGTCCTTGTACAGATGGCAGGACAAACGTTTACATATGTATAAATAAATGTACATATGTACGTGTATTTAATGCATGATATCACATAAAGCTAATGGATCTTCACGAAAAGTGAGATCAGGACCCCAACATCTAGAAATAGTGTGTAGCAATCATTTTCTGTAAATGTGTGTTTCCAATTCATGCTTGCATAGTCATGATTGTCACTTTCATTAAGGGTGTCTTCATAACCAGGCTCTTCTTGACCACAAAGACTAGATCCGTTCGTGACAGTGTAATTTCCAGTTAATGCAGCTGCATTATTGAAATTCTAGAAAGAGAGGGGATTACACTGGACTTCGGATCATATGACAGTGCTAGCCAACTGACTCGTTCACACTTCTCACAGTTGTGAACAGGGTTAAAAACTGGAAAGAACAAGGGTAGTCAGTGGCGCCTGAGGCTGGCTGTCAGTGATAGATGTGAAACAATGTGAGAAAAAATTTCATGAAACAAAGGGCTCAATATATCAAGGGTTAAAATATCTGCCAACATAATACAGGCTCCTGGTGAACAAAAATCAATACAGATCCTTAAGGTGATGTCCTCCTGTCCTAATAAATTTTAAGCTAATTGAGTAAAGACTGAGGTCCAATGATTTTATAACATTCATAAAAATGAGAAATTTAATAAAATAAATAGGTTATAAATACACCGGTGTAAATGGATATAAATGCATACAGTGGGGCAAACAAGTATTTAGTCAGCCACCAATTGTGCAAATTCTCCCACTTAAGAAGATGGGAGAGGCCTGTAATTTTCATCATAGGTATACCTCAACTATGAGAGACAAAATGTGGAAACAAATCCAGACAATCACATTGTCTGATTTGGAAAGAATTTATTTGCAAATTATGGTGGAAAATAAGTATTTGGTCAATATCAAAAGTTCATCTCAATACTTTGTTATATATCCTTTGTTGGCAATGACAGAGTTCAAACGTTTTCTGTAAGTCTTCACAGGGTTGTCACACACTGTTGCTGGTATGTTGGCCCATTCCTGCATGCAGATCTACTCTAGAGCAGTGATGTTTTGGGGCTGTTGCTGGGCAACACAGACTTTAAACTCCCTCCAAAGGTTTTCTATGGGGTTGAGATCTGGAGACTGGCTAGGCCACTCCAGGACCTTGAAATGCTTCTTACAAAGCCACTCCTTCATTGCCCGGGCAGTGTGTTTGGGATCATTGTCATGCTGAAAGACCCAGCCACGTTTCATCTTCAATGCCCTTGCTGATGGAAGGAGGTTTGCACTCAAAATCTCACTATACATGGCCCCATTCATTCTTTCATGTACACGGATCAGTCGTCCTGTTCCCTTTGCAGAGAAACAGCCCCAAAGCATGATGTTTCCACCCCATGCTTCACAGTAGGTATGGTGTTCTTTGGTTGCAACTCAGCATTCTCTCTCCTCCAAACACGAGTTGTGTTTCTACCAAACAGTTCTACTTTGGTTTCATCTGACCATTTGACATTCTCCCAATCCGCTTCTGGATCATCCAAAGGCTCTCTAGCATTCTTCAGACGGGCCCGGACATGTACTGGCTTAAGCAGGGGGGCACATCTGGCACTGCAGGATCTGAGTCCCTGGCGGCATAGTGTGTTACTGATGGTAGCCTTTGTTATGTTGGTCCCAGCTCTCTGCAGGTCATTCACTAGGTCCCGCCGTGTGGTTCTGGGATGTTTGCTCACCGTTCTTGTGATCATTTTTACCCCACGAGGTGAGATCTTGCGTGGAGCCCCAGATCGAGGGAGATTATCTGTGGTCTTGTATGTCTTCCATTTTCTAATTATTGCTCCCACAGTTGATTTCTTCACACCAAGCTGCTTGCCTATTGCAGATTCAGTCTTCCCAGCCTGGTGCAGGTCTACAATTTTGTTTCTGGTGTCCTTCGACATCTTTTTGGTCTTCTTGACTGTTTGAGGTTGTGAACAGGTGTCTTTTATACTGATAACAAGTTCAAACCGGTGCCATTAATACAGGTAATAAGTGGAGGACAGAGGAGCCTCTTAAAGAAGAAGATACAGGTCTGTGAGAGCCAGAAATCTTGCTTGTTTGTAGGTGACCAAATACTTATTTTCCACCATAATATGCAAATAAATTCTTTCTAAATCAGACAATGTGATTGTCTGGATTTGTTTCCACATTTTGTCTCTCATAGTTGAGGTAATACCTATGATGAAAATTTCAGGCCTCTCTCATCTTCTTTAGTGGGAGAACTTGCACAATTGGTGGCTGACTAAATACTTTTTTGCCCCACTGTATAAACAATTAAATAAAGATTGCAATAAAAGAAAATATAAAAAGAAAATATAAAAATATATGGGTTCAGGAGAGTGAAAAAGTTGACTACAATAGACACTGTATCAGCGTGTAGAGCTGGCAAACTAAAAAGCAACAATGTTAACTTGATAGTTGTGTATCTTCACAATTTAAAAATGAGGCAAAAGTTCCATATGGCAATTGTAAGATTTTAATGAGTATATAAATGGTGTCCATATTGTTACAGAGAAGGTTAGTGTGTGCTTATGACTATTTTAACATCAGGCATGATATAATGCTGACCTAGTCAGTAAGCAAGCATATAACATATATGGATATGGGAGTGACAAGTATTGCAAAGGGCTTCAAATAACTCACAATACCTAGTTTGGAACATGGCCAAAAGTGTATTATCAGCAGTTTTAAAGTGTATAAAAGTTAGGAGAAAGGAGAATGAGCTAGAGTTCATCTTTGGAAGGGAAACACCAACGATACAAGCTGTAACCAGGACTCCCACAAGAAACAAACGGGGTAATATTCATTTATGTATTATTTCTCTGTTAAATTGTTTTTATGTGTTTAACCTTGTAAACAATAACATGTAATTTTGGTATTTATCTGTTCTTTAATAAATGTGTGATGGTTTAAATAGTTGAAGGTAGTATGGTTGTCTGTTTCTGGAGGGTTTAAAAGATATACAGTACGGTATATGAAATTCGTTTGCACAGGGCCCATTATTGATATATGTATATATTAATTTTGCGACGTGAACAGCTTTTAACATAAGATCTTTGGTTATTTAAGAGTAATTTACATTTTGGCGGTAGCAGGTAGGAGATTTGTTAAGATTCGTGTTCACAACAGATAGCTTTATTTTTAGGTTTTGTTAAAGAGAGATAGATTACTTGTGCTGAAGAATTAGCTAGCATGCTTTAGATGAGTAGTTGTTTGTAACATTCACAAGATTAAAAGGTTATGGAGCTGTTTTTGGGAAAAATCGTTTCAGTTAAAAAACAGAATGAAATTTTAAACTATAGTGAAGGGGTTTTTAATCCATGGTCTAATGTACAAGAGTATGTTAATAAATCTATTAACAATAAGATATTTTCCAAGTCTGAGGGAAAGAAAGCATTAATGTTTGGTGCATACAAAATAGCAGAAAATTATTCTAAAGTAATTGGAGAATTGCAGGATTTACAAAGACAGTTAACTGAGGTGAAATGTCGGAATGAATCTTTAACTCTAGCAAATACTTCAGCTGTTTCTTTTAGTCAGGAAACTAGAGAAGCTTTGTTGACAAATAGAGAATTGAGTGCAGAGAATGGGTCTTTACAACAAATGTTACTTGATGCTCATGGAGCAATACAAGTTTTAAAAGTCAGGGCAAGTGTGTGTACCTGAGGATCATTCTAAATGTCATGAAATTATTAATGATTTACAAATAAAACTGGGTCAAATAAATGCATTAATCACTGCATGCAAAATACCAGTTAATTTTGTAGAGTCAAAGTGTGTTGAAGATGTGAGTGACAAAAAGAATGTGGAGAATGTAAAGATGGCACCAATTCTAGTTAAGGAACAGTTGGATGAAGAGGGAGAGATCATTTCATGTACTAAAATTAACCAGCCTTTGACTAGCACAGAAATTGCTACATTAAGTTAAGAACTAGGACAGTTTAAATTAGGCGATGATCCCTTAGATGTTATGATTAGGTTATCACAGTTTGAAAGAATACACAAAGAATTGCAAACAAATAATGATATATTTGAAATAATTGTAACAAGTATGGATGATGCATTAAAAGCAAGCATGCCTTCAGATGTTTTTCTTAGACCAAGAGTTAAACAACAGTTATTGCATGAGTTACTAAAAACATTAGGAATTGATTAAATGGATGCTCATTCATCTTATGGAAATTGCAAGCAGAGAAAGAATGAATCAGTGCAAGGATTTGCTGATAGACTGTTTGAAATTTATAAACTAACTTTGCCTGAAAATACTGAGGCAGATCATAACAATGAAATGTATAAATGTGGGTTACTAAACCGCATTAATCCAGAAATTAGAAAATTGGTTGGTTTGACTTTTCAAGTAACACTTTTAACAAAATAATTGAATGTCTAAAAAAAGCAGAGTTGCTGTGCAGAGAAACTAACAAGGGAATAAAACAGAGAATGTCTGCAGTTGGAAAGTCATTCCCAGATAACAGACAATGTACTAATACCATGAATAACAAGAAAAGATTTGTAAAAATGATTAAGTATTATCTTTGTAAAAAATAGAGACATATTAATGCCCAATTTGTACAAAGACACAATACTGTTTGAAACTAGATACAAATTGGAAAATCTAAAAAAGGAACTGGAAAGAGTTAAATTGATTCAAATTACAAATAAAAAACCAGGGTTAATTGCCTCCAAATCTTGTCTGGAGTGAGGTTCAGACGTAATGTATATAGTTGCCCAGTTTTTAAAGGAGTCATGAATGGGGGCTCATGATGGAATGTATTTTTTAAAAATACTGGTGTACCTATATTCATTATTTATACCTCACAAAACCTCAATCTAATCCATTGTTCGTAGGGGAAAAAACAAATTGTGTTGCAAGTTTTTCAAGGTTCATATAAAGATGTTATAAAGCTAAAAATGATATGATTTTGATTGATAATGGTATTTTGAATTAGAAGAATATTTTAGTGAATTTGTCTGATGAAATGTCAATTTTGGGTTATAAATTTCTCACAAAATATAATGTTTTACTGTAAAAATGTTTATGGTAAAAATATAGTTTAATACAGATGATAAACATTGTTATTTCTGTTTCACATTATGTTTATAGTCTAAAGAAACATGACAAGTTAAGTTTACTTGTACATACAAATGCTAAGGTTACAAATATTTTGCAGCAGTTTGCACATGCATTTGCTAAACATAAATATGATTTGGGAAATTGCAAGGGGAAGAGATTATCACAGGAAATGTACATTTAGCTATAAAAGCAATATCCAAATTATTATTATTATTATTATTATTATTATTATTATTATTATTATATTATTAAGGAAAGTGAGCCATATGTACAGCAAATTATATATTATTTTACTTGAACAAGGTGTATTGAGAAAATATAAATCTGTTACTAATTTTATTATTTAGTTTGTACAGAAACCTAATGGAAATTGGCGTTTAACAATTGATTAAGGTAAATTACATCCAGTGACATCTGCCTAGGCATCAAAATGTCAGAGAGGTTCCTACTTTTTCCTTTATACTTCCAAATACAAAGTTTTATTTAAGCCTTGATATAGCAAACAGTTATTGGTTTGTACCTCTGCACCCAAAGTCACAGTACAAGTTTGTATTCAAGTGGAAAAAAAAAGAAGATCAAGTTATGTTAATGTCTTCCTATGGTCCTGAGCAATTCAGCAACAATTTTCCATAAAAAGATGGCTACTATTCTATCAAGATTGTCAAGACTATCAACACTTCTACAATATGTTGATGATTTGGTATGTACTACAGAAACAGAAAAAGAACATTTTAAATTGTTTACAGAATTGTTTAAATTATTGGCAAATGCTGGACTAAAAGTGAATATAAAGAAATGCCAATTTTTACAGACAACAGTGAACTTTACAGGAGTGACAATATCATCTGAAAGAAAGACTCCAGATCAACAAAAGTGGATGTCATAAAAAGACTAAACATACCTGTGTCAAAGACTGTTTTAAGATCATTTTGGGATTGTTCGAATACCAAAGAGACTTTATTCCAAAGTTTAAAGTTTTGGCTGGACCCTTGTATGACTTGCTAAAGAAAGAAAACGTTTGAGAACTTAAAAAAGGATGTAATCAATACTATGGTGTTGCTTCCACAGACCCCAGAAAAATGTTTCACTTGGAAGTTGCTACTTTAAAAAAAAAAAGAAAAAGAAAAAAAGACTTTATCTGCAGTGCTATGTAAAGAGAAGTTTGGAAAACTGAGACCAGTGACCTATGCATCACGACCTTTTGAAAATAACTGAAGAAAAGTATTCCTGTGTGAGGAACAGTTGTTGTCAGTATTCTGGATATAAGAATATTTTACATAACATGATTCCAAAAAGTGTTATTGCAAAGTTCACATTTTCACTTAATTGGTGAAACTTGGAAACAGTATAATTTCATCTGCAAGATTTTAAAAGTGGGTGCTGATGCTAATGAAAAGAAATATAGACATTATAATAAAGGAAACAACTTGTTGCCAGCATGTTTGCTATATGAAGGTCAACCACATAGTCACTTTTTTGTGTTCTCTTTTTCCTCTCAATCCAAGTTTATATATTTTGGTGCAAAGTACAGATGTTTACTGTGATGGTTCTTTTTATCATAAGGATGGTAAAGCATATACAGGTTTTTCAATAATTTTACCTGATAAAATAGATATGCATTTATGTGAGATACATTATTCTCAATATGTTAAATTGGCTAATGTTTGTTGTACATTGGAACACTAAGCAGATATGGCTATTGACATTTATAATAATAGTGCATATGTGGTTAATACACTGACAATGTTTCCTTTGTATGTATATAATGGTTTTAAGTCATATGATGAAAAACATTGGTACATACAAATCTGTTGAAGTATATTTCATATTTGCTAAATAAATGTAAATTGCCATATGCAATAATTAAAGTAAAAAGCTCACACTAAAAGTGATGAACATAATGAACAAAATAACTTAGTTGATGCTTGTGCTAAAAAGGCTGCAAAACAAGTAAAATTATGGGAGTTCCATGAGGAACCTGAAATTTCTGCAATTACATTAAAAAAAAAAAAAAAAAAAAAAAAAAAGATAAAATAAAAATAAAGCAAATTTGGTGTCATTGCAAAATTCTTATATTTCTTATGTAATATTAAAATAAAGGCATTTAGCAGGGAAACCTTTATCAATGCCAGTATCATGGGCAAATTACAAATTTATAAAATATGAAGAAAATGGAACTTTAATGTGCTTAAATAAGTAAAATATGTTGTTTGTATTTCCAGTTGTTGTATTCCTTAAAGGGACAGTAAACACCAGTATTTTGTTGTTTTGAAAGGTAGATAATCTTTTGATTACCAGTTTCCCAGTTGTATAACCAACATTTTTAATTATACAAGTTTTACCTCTGTAATTACCTTGTATATAAGCCTCAGAAGACTGCCCCTTATTTCAGTTTTTTGATAGACTTGCAGTTTAGCCAATCAGAGCTGTCTCCATTGTAAATTCATGTGAATGAGTTCAATATTATCTATATGGAACACGTGAACTAATGCCCTCTAGTGGTGAAAAAAATATAAAAATGCATTTAGATTACAGGTGGTCTTCAAGGTCTAAGAAATTTGCATATAAACCTCCTAGGTTTAGCTTTCAACTAAGAATACCAAGATAACAAAGCAACATTGTTGATACAAGTGAATTGGAAAGTTGTTTAAAATTACATGCCCTATTTTAAACATGAAAGTTTATTTTCCTTTTAAGAATGTGTAGATTAATTTTCAAAAATGTAATTTGCTTCCTATAGGCGGACATTATTCTGCAGATAGAACATGTGACAAAAATACAGAAAGATTTGTAATGGTGGCCACCAATGAAAGATAATATTTTTTGTTTTTTCCAATATGTTCTAGAAATTTGCCTTCTCTGCAGTTTAATTCTTCAGTCAATATGAATCAATAATTATTAAGGTTTTTAATTTTCCCCATGACAAACCTTGGTTACAAATATAAATAGATATTATTTTGTTTTGTTGGTTTTTACCTAGAATACTAGAAGAATATATGTATAGTTTAGTGGTAATAGATGTATTCACAAAATGGATTGAGGTTTTTTCCAAAAACAAATCAAGTAGTTTTTATAGTTGCATAGGTTATTTATTTGAGCTTTTCTATAGATGGGAATGCCATTTGTAGTAGAAAGTAATAATGAGCCTGCATTTAGTAGGAAAATATTTCAAGGAAATTAATTAATCATTGGGAATTAAGCATAAATTATATATTGCTTATAGACTGTAATCATCAGGAGCAGTAGAAAAGGGTAATAAATACTATAAACAATTATAAACTAAAGTTTGTAGTATTAAACTTTCAACATAGAAAAAAATGTTACCTTTATGTTCAATAACCATAAGATCTATCCTACATTCTACTACAGGTGTCACGCCATATCAAGTAATAACTTGTAGATTGAATAAAACATTTGGAAGGACTTTACTTTCAATTGCTACATCAAATGTACAAGGGGCAATAATAAAAATTTGGATAAAAACATAAATTATGCTTACCTGATAATTTTCTTTCTATTTATGAAGAAAATGAGTATCACAGCATATTGACAAGGTAAATATGATGGTAGCTCAAAATATTGTAAGGAGTAAAGCTCAAATAAAAACAAAATGTTAGATCTTTTGAATGTAATAGTTTTAGTAATAATAATGAGATTTTATGTCTAAAAAAGTTGCTCATTTGTTCCTAAAATGAATTGTTCTTTTTGTGTTTTGGATAAAGATAATTTTATTGTTTATTTCTTTGAAATAACGTATACGAAAACAAAAAAAACTATTTTAAATGGTATTATATTAAATAATTTAAAAAATATATGAATTAACAGATACTGCATTTGGTTTTTCTTAGAAAGAATCTGAAGAAATACCAAAAAGATGACAACCTATCTTCAAGTTGGGAAAATCCATGTCCTAATGTTGTTATGACTGATTATGGAGGGTTTTGCTGGACAAAATTCTTTTGCATTTTCAGAGGACTACATGGGTATTTTGGGTTTGACTCAGACAACTTCAAGATGGAAATCGTGATTGTGGTATCAAAGTCAATGTAACTGAACTAGTTTTGGAAGATGATCAACAACAGCAAAATAAACATTATGATCCTGAATGTATTAACAAAGCATTGGGCAAAGGATCCAGTCTAATGTTACAAAGTTATACAGAATGGGTTAAATATGGCAAAGAAACATCTATTTTTAAGTTTGTTTTTGCAAAATATAAAAGTCAAGGACAATGACATTATTTTGGGAACAAAAGAACGTTACAACATCCGATTGTACGATTTTACTTTAAAAATGTTAATTGTTGTTAAATGTATAATTATTTTGTTTATGTTAATTTTGTATAAAGAGAATAGTTTATAGAGTAATGTGCTAAACCTTACCATTACACTATAAGGCCTAGCAAAGGGGTGGACTGTATGATTTTAATGAGTATATAAATGGTGTCCATATTGTTACAGAAAAGGTTAGTGTGTGCTTATGACTATTTTAACATCAGGCATGATATAATGCTGACCTAGTCAGTAAGCAAGCATATAACATATATGGATATGGGAGTGACAAGTATTGCAAAGGGCTTCAAATAACTCACAATACCTAGTTTGGAACATGGACAAAAGTGTATTATCAGCAGTTTTAAAGTGTATAAAAGTTAGGAGAAAGGAGAATGAGCTAGAGTTCATCTTTGGAAGGGAAACACCAACGATACAAGCTGTAACCAGGACTCCCACAAGAAACAAACGGGGTAATATTCATTTATGTATTATTTCTCTGTTAAATAGTTTTTATTGTTTAACCTTGTAAACAATAAAATGTAATTTTGGTATTTATCTGTTCTTTAATAAATGTGTGATGGTTTAAATAGTTGAAGGTAGTATGGTTGTCTGTTTCTGGAGGGTTTAAAAGATATACAGTACGGTATATGAAATTCGTTTGCACAGGGCCCATTATTGATATATGTATATATTAATTTTGCGACGTGAACAGCTTTTAACATAAGATCCTTTGGTTATTTTAGAGTAATTTCTTACAGCAATAATGACAGAAAATGAGCAGAATGTCCTCCAATGATAAGTTACAAACAGTCAAGAAAGTTCTGACCAGATTTCGGCTTTGCCGTGTAAGTGTGTCAGATGTAAACTTCAGTTTTTGTATGCTCCGTTTTCTTTGGGAGTTGAATAAAACAGTGCAATTTAGCAGCAAAAAGAGTAATAGTTTTTAACTCATGGCTTTCAGCGTCTCCGCTTTACTCGCTCGTGTCTTCTATGATAACCAATAGGGACCGTTAGAGTGCGTGCACTTATTCAAAAACTTGAAGACTTGAACATTGAAGGGGATTCCCCCTACCGGCTCAGTATGTGCTATTCTGTGTCCACACAGATTGCTCCTATTACAAGAAAACCACAAAGTTACTCCCAGGACCGAATCCCCTTCAATGTTCAAGTCTTCAAGTTTTTGAATAAGTGCTCGCACTCTAACGGTCCCTATTGGTTGGACCCGACACATCTACCTCTTCATAGAAGACACGAGCGAGTAAAGCGGAGACGCTGAAAGCCGTAAGTGAGTTAAAAACTATTACTCTTTATGCTGCTAAATTGCACTGTTTGATTCTACTCCCAAAGAAAACGGAGTATACAAAAACTGAAGTTTACATCTGACACACTTACACGGCAAAGCTGAAATCTGGTCAGAACTTTCTTGACTGTTTGTACCTTATCATTGGAGGACATTCTGCTCATTTTCTGTAATTATTGCCATATGGAACTTTTGCCTCATTTTTAAATTGTGAAGATACACAACTATCAAGTTAACATTGTTGCTTTTTAGTTTGCCAGCTCTACAAGTTTAACATCTCACACGCTGATACAGTGTCTATTGTAGTCAACTTTTTCACTCTCCTGAACCCGTATATTTTTATATTTTCTTTTTATATTTTCTTTTATTGCAATCTTTATTTAATTGTTTATATGCATTTATATCCATTTACAATAGTGTATTTATAACCTATTTATTTTATTAAATTTCTAATTTTTATGAATGTTATAAAATCATTGGACCTCAGTCTTTACTCAATTAGCTTAAAATTTATTAGGACAGGAGGACATCACCTTAAGGATCTGTATAGATTTTTGTTCACCAGGAGCCTGTATTATATCGGCAGATATTTTAACCCTTGATATATTGAGCCCTTTGATTCATGAAATTTTTTCTCACATTGTTTCACATCTATCACTGACAGCCAGCCTCAGGCGCCACTGACTACCCTTGTTCTTTCCAGTTTATTGAAATTCCAGTCATGAAGCCATGATCCCTTTTGAAAGACTGGTCACTAAGATGCAATCTAGTTTGAAACCCTGGTCACAGAGGAACAATCCCATTTGAAAAGCCTGTTCACAAATTTCCATTTTAGCAGATGAGATAACTTTTGGCTAAATACAGACACGTTGTATTCTTCTAGATTTCATAAGTATAGCTCCTAAAACTAGAAAACAGTGCTTTTCAATACATTTTTGGAAATATAAAAAAAAATATGCGTCAATGTAATCCTTGAGCAAACATGCCAAGTATACCCATCATTTCAAACAAATTAACTACTCTGTTTGCAGAAAACTGCAGACCAGTAATTAAACACAGCTGCGCTATTGAAAATAGCTAAATGTGTGCAGTACCAAAAAAGTTTAAATGAACTATATTCAATTTAATACATTCTTATAGAGTTAAAATAGCAATTCATAAAAATTGATTCATAACATAAAAACACAAATAAAAAATTGATATTATAACATTGACAAAGATAACATATATAAAATACAATAATAAACAACAATTTGTGAATCGTTTGTTAAAAGACACTTAAGATCCACTAAATAGCGTCTCTCACAGAGTTAATAAGTCTTTTGGTCATAGAAAGTTGGCAATGCGTGTGGGAAAAAAAGTCTTTTAAGCAAGATAGCAATGCGTTTAAGATTCCAAAGCAAATTTCCTCAAATAAACTGGTGCTTATATTAGCGATAGGATTAGTTACAAGAAGCCATGCAAAGCTGTATGTTGGGCGAGAAGAAGGATAAAGATCCTTTTACAAGCAGGAAAGTTAATATGGCAAGGTGCACACTTTTACTTACACCGAATGCCGATATTTCGTTTCCAGGGTTTCTTTCAGGACACCGCTCATCTGTCAGGCACCTCCTAACCAATCACGGAGGGTACTTAGTTAGTGCACTCAAGCTCCAGGAACTCTCACACTGTAAGACTGATGCGGCTACAAAAGCCCGAAATGGACACAGTATAGAGCAACGCGTTTCGGCTTTTCAAAGCCTTTCTCAAGCTCAATACTGGTGTGTCAGCGCTGAGGTCTATACATTTTTTATGTCAAGTATACCCATCATGCCTATGTACAAATGGCATTCATAAGACTCCATGTACGAAGCAGTAAGCAATGCTTTTGAGCTGTTTCTGGGTGGAATTGCTCATGCAAGCCTGCTTACCACAATGTATGAGACAGCGATCACCCTGAACATGTTAGTTCTCACAAGAGTAGGGCCAATAACTGCACAAGCAAATGCTTATGCAATAGTACCTAGGGGTTAAAGATGAATAGTGTACATTGCCCACTTGCCTTAAATACAAGCAGACAGGTTCCCAAGTCAGGAACCTTGTGCACCCTCACATTAATATATAAAAAGTCCACAGTACCCAGCGTTAAGAATAATCTTTGTCTTTTATTCCAGTATCATGGCAAAAAAACAGCAACCAGCAACGAGTTATTCACCCTTAATCAAGCTTATACAGAGTACCTGTGTGTTGCTCTTTATATGTATTTTATAGATAAAAAACTAAATGTTTGCCCAACAAGATAGAATTAATTTCACAAAATTTTATTAAAAAATTAATGAAAATGTTTTTTTCAAAAAATTACTAGGTTTATAGAATCACAGACATATCTATTTCCCTATTGAGTCCCTTGGGGTGTAAGCTATCTAGCTTATCAATCCAAAATGATTCCTTTCTTTTTAACAATAGCTCCCTATTACCACCTCTTCTTAAAGGGCCCACGCTATCTATAACCTGCCTTCTTAATTGAGATATGTTATGTCCTTCTTCTAGGAAGTGACAAGCTACCGGTGCCTTTCTGTCATCACATTTGATGTTAGACCTGTGTTGGCTAAGTCTGTCTTTGATTTTTCGTGTTGTTTCACCTAAATAAATCCTAGAGCATGGACATTTTAATAAATATATAACAAAGGATGATTCACATGTGTAAAATTCTTTGATCCAGAATTTATTCCCTGTATGGGAATGGAAAAATTAACTTCCCTTTATGACTGAATTACAACTGGCACATCCTAAGCATGGGTAGGTGCCCTTATTTTTAGAGGTGATGTAACCTTGGTGACCAGTTTTATTTGTTCCTATATAATTTTTAACAAATAAATCTTTCAAATTGCGAACACGTCTGTAGGCCATAAGTGGATATTGTTGAAAGTGTACTATGTCTTTGTTACACTCCTTTAATATGTGCCAATACCTTTTTAGAATGTGATTGACTTTCTTGGGTTATATTGTGTGACACATACTAATCTGTCATTCTTATCCTTATTTTTAACCCTCTCCACCACTTTTATATCCTTTTTCTATGACCCTTTTTTTCTCAGAATCAACAAGATTTTTGGGGCATCCCCTCTGTGTAAATCTATGGGCCATCTCATTCAATCTCTGATTCACTAAGGAACTCTCACTGACTATTTTCTGTACCCTCATCATCTGGCTCAGAGGGAGAGAGTTCTTGAGTGTATCATGATGGAAACTTCTATAATTCAATAGCGAATTCCTGTTTGTTAACTTTCTACATAAGTCAATATTCAACATACCCATCATGCTATCCCTGTTATCCATTAATATATGGGGCCCACATTGTTTTTCAGTTATCTGGATGGATTTAGATTACAATTGGTTAATTTCCCACATGCAAATGAGTGTTTCTGTTACAAAGGGGTTATTTCAAAAGGACTGTAACCTTAAGCAGTGGCGTCACTAGGGGGGGGCGGGGGGGGGCGGGCCGCACCCGGGTGACACCCTCCAGGGGGTGACACCCAAAAAAAAAATTTTTTTATTTATTTATTTTTTTTAATTTTATTGAAATTCAAAGAAATACAATGTTGAGATGCATAGATTTCTTTTTATTAGAGGGGCTGGCATTTGTGAACATTGGTGGGACTGGGGAAGATGTAGACACACAATTTTTTTGCCCCTTGAGCCAGTGCTGCAATTTCAACAAATAGTTTTCCCGGCTGCTTTTGCTTGTTTGTACTTTGCTTCTCCCCTGCCCAATTTCGCTATGAATGTTGTGGGCATGCCGTGGGGCTTGCAAAGTTGCGCTGCTAGCCTAAACCTGCCTGCCTATCTGTGCTCACTGCTCAGTGACATGTGGAGCAGTGGAGTCACTCACTGCTGTGCTGTCTCTCTAAACGGGAACTGGCAAATCATGAGGGGATGCCTGGCACCTGACCGCATGACTGTTTGACACTGTCTTTAAAGTGAAGGAGCCACGTATGATGCCCACCAGACCATTACGGTTACGGTACACTAAGTGCACACTGAACAGGTAGGAGGGCGGGCGGGGGTCTGGGGTTGGGCAGAGTGCAGAGTTGATTGTAAATAAGAAGCGTTAGGCATGCGGCCCGGGGCTGTGCACTGACAGGCTTGGAACAGAGTCAGAGAGCAGAATTTTCATAGTTTTCACCTAAAACTTTTCTTTAGTGATTTATTTTAGAGTGCTCAGTTTATCTTTCATTTGATGCTCTGCTGAGCCAGGGAGCAGCTCTAGGCATGCGCTTTATAATTAATGCAGTGCAGTTTACATATTTTGTATGTGTGTGTGTCTGAGTTTTTGTGTGTGCGTGTCTCAGTGTTTTTGTGTGTGTGTTTTTGTGTGTGTGTCTGAGTGTGTTTCCGAGTGTTTGTGTGTGCATCTGAGTATGTTTTAAGTGTGGCTGAGTGTTTGTATGTGTGTTTGCCTGTGTTTTTGTGTGTGTCTGCTTTCTGGGGGGGGGGTGACACCATAACTTACCGCACCGGGTGACACCAACCCTAGTGACGCCACTGACCTTAAGCGGTATGAAAGCGCCATTGTATATGTTAGACACATACACACAGACTGAAAGACAAACAGTCAGACAGTCAAACAGACAGATAGACAGACAGATGGATAGAACTCATTGATATAAAACATATTATTTTTCGTATTGCCATTTGATTTGAGTATAAACAAAAACATGACTAAAGCAACCAACCAAAAAAAAATGCAACTAACACTAGACAAAATGGCTTTTGAAAAGGGAAAGACTAATTGAAATAGTCCAAAAATCATGAAAAATAAGCATTTCTGAAGTGTTGGAATAACAAATTCTCTCAGAGTAGAGTATTCTGAGTATACTGGGTTCCTAATATATATTTTTTTTAATTCTTTTTTTATTAATACTGAGGATACAACAAAATATTACATAATCCGCAAGTACATCCATTTGTCTAACATTAGAAAGAGAGAAACATAGGTTAGGTCATTGTGATATTCAAGTACATAGATTATATCTTTCAAACAGAGTGAGGTGATCACATATGATAGATGCACTACAGATCCGTTAGGTATACCCATAAGTATATAGCATTGATCTGACAGTTTGCACGTATCCCTCAATATATTTTTATTATGTTTATAGAATCATGATCCTAAACCTTATCAATCTAACTATCCTAAAGTCAAAGAACTATATCCTAAAGGCACCTCTTGGAGCTCAGTGAAGAAGGGGGTATGCAAGCATTTGCAGAGGGGCGGGGAGGGGAGGGGGGAGAGAAAAAAAAGGGGGCTTAGAAAGGGGGTTAAAAAAGGATTCAATGAGAATTGTCTCAGAGTCACTAGTTCTGTTCTGAGGAGGTCTCTCCACTGACACTGCTGTCCATTCTCCCCTGAGGGTCGCTTCTAATATTACCTCATGATGCACAAATGGCTTAAGAATTTGGTTCTGTTGCCCTGAGGGCAGTTTTTCCAAAAGACATTTCCATTTCTTTAAAAAGGGCAGTAGTCTGTGTTTAGTGTCCCAACACACATCCTGTCGCTCAATGAATACATGCTTAAATAGTATTTTCTTAAATTGTGGTACAGTTGGGGCATGGTTGGAACACCACAAGAAAACACTATGTAGTGAGCAAAGGTAGTCTTACCACTCTCAGTGACACCCACGGTTCCTCTCCGGATCAATACTCTGCCCACTGCCGAATGCAGAAGTTAGCGTGCAGCAATCTTTGGCGGCTCCCGGCGGCTCTTCACGGCTCACCTACTCCAGTTTTCAATTTGAAAGTGCCGACTATTGCCGCTCAGCCTCTGCTCCCCTCACCAGTATGCGGCGTCTGACGTCTCCTGGCTTCCCCGGTCATGTGACTTCCTCTCTGCCTCTGGTGTCTCCGTTTGGTCTGGGGGGTTCCTCCTTGAATTTGGGTGTCACTGGTCCTGGCGGTCCACTTTGGAAGTCCTGTGGGATGACCCAGATACCACTGGGAATTGGTAGCTGAAAGTTTTACTGAAACCTGACCGGATGGCACTCTCCTATGCCGTATTGCAGCAACACCAAGAAAAACCGGCACAGGTATAAAACTTTAGAATGTTCTTTATTACTCCTTCTTAAAACACAGCTTGTTTGTTAAAATCACAGCACAGATCTGATAGACATGTCTAACATGTTTCGGCTTTAGTTAGCCTTTTATTTCACTCCCTCTTCATTGATTGGTTATCTGTGCTAGATATTCCTAATTCTGTTACCCTATTCGTCAGAGGACACTAATAGCTTACTATTGCTCACCTGGTACCTGAGGAATATTTGTTTCCCCATTAAAAAGGACACTTGTTTAATAAACTATTTTGTAGTATTATATAAAAAGACATGCAAGCACAATTGCACTTAAAAAGTAGCTTTCAATCAGAAATGACAGGATGTTAGACTATTGCATAAATGATATATAGGAAAACACATATGCACAGTTTTGTTAGCATTAGATTGTTTGCCTTAATCACTGTTAGAAAAAAAAAAAACTTTCATGCATCATTTGTTTATGTTTAATAATGCCCATTCTGATCTATTGCCTTTTACCATAACTGGATGTGTCACCATATTATCATAGTATCACATAACTCAATCTGGTACAAACTTCTGTGTACACACATATATGTTCCCTATTACTGTTAGTGTTACTAGTAGCTAGAGCTAAAGCCATATTTTGGTAATTCAAATTGAACAGTATACCTCTTTTTATGCATTGGATTCCAATGCATAAAAAGAGGTATACTGTTCAATTTGAATTACCAAAATATGGCTTTAGCTCTAGCTACTAGTGGCGAGATGAAACATATAAGAATACTGCACTAAAGGCATTATCATACTAAATATGATGGGTTAACCATCAAGAATGATTAAAAGGTCACCTTATTTTGCTCCTTACTTATTAATTCTCCCTCTCATTTCTACAACTAAAATGAATTACTGAAAATAACATCTACTAGTAACACTAACAGTAATAGGGAACATATATGTGTGTACACAGAAGTTTGTACCAGATTGAGTTATGTGATACTATGATAATATGGTGACACATCCAGTTATGGTAAAAGGCAATAGATCAGAATGGGCATTATTAAACATAAACAAATGATGCATGAAAGTTGTTTTTTTTCTAACAGTGATTAAGGCAAACAATCTAATGCTAACAAAACTGTGCATATGTGTTTTCCTATATATCATTTATGAAATAGTCTAACATCCTGTCATTTCTGATTGAAAGCTACTTTTTTAGTGCAATTGTGCTTGCATGTCTTTTTATATAATACTACGAAATAGTTTATTAAACAAGTGTAATTTTTAATGGGGAAACAAATATTCCTCAGGTACCAGGTGAGCACCAGTAAGCTATTAGTGTCCTCTGACGAATAGGGTAACAGAATTAGAAATATCTAGCACAGATAACCAATCAATGAAGAGGGAGTGAAATATAAGTCATCAATTGACCATGACAAGTAGAGTCTATGATTAAGGCTAACTAAAGCCGAAACATGTTAGACATGTCTATCAGATCTGTGCTGTGATTTTAACAAACAAGCTGTGTTTTAAGAAGAAGTAATAAAGAACATTCTAAATTTTTTATACCTGTGCCGGTTTTTCTTGGTGTTGCTGGAACACCACAAGGTCAGGATGCAATGTCTTGCCAGTAGCGTGCAAAGGCTGTGTTCTGTTACTAACAGTGGTCCATGTAAACAGGTACATATTAGTGAGGTTAAAAGAAATATCAATACATAGGGTAGTCTTAAGCCAATATTGTAAACAGCCCCAAAACCGTCTAACCAAAGGACAGTCAAAAAAGTAATGAGCTAAGGAAGGGTCGGGAAACTAGCATTTTACACATTTGTTGGGGTGTTCGGGGTTCCATTTCGCCCTTCTGCTAGGAGTAATGTAGTCCCTATTAATCATTCTAATCTGTGCCTCCCTCAACGCCAGCACCAGAGTAGCCGATTTGGTTTTCATGAGACTTTTTTCGATGTCTTGGATAGAAATCTCATATGTGGTGTCTGATTTCATTCTCTCCAGAATCTCTGCCTGAGTTTTGGTAGTGTGTTGTCGAAGGAGTTCTTGGTAAATTTCCGACATGGAAAAACTCCCCATTTTGAAAGCAATTTGGGGGATTGCGAATGGAGCTTGACTCCAAAACTCTGAGTTAGCATCCATTAATGCTCTGATATAATGTCTAAGCTGCAGGTATGCATAAAAGTGCTGATTTGGAAGATCAAAGGTGGTTTTCAAGTCCTGAAATGTTTTTACGGTGTGCGACAATGGATCCAGGACATCTCCCACCCTTTGTAATCCCCTTGGGAAACTAATGTTGCCTTTAATGGGTATATATTTAGGTGCGGGGTATGGATGCTTCAATATTTTATGCGCCTGGAGCCAGGCCTTAAGAGGGTCCCTGTACAAGAAATTATTCCTTATATGTTGGGGCATGTCTCCCCAATGACAGTAGGGAAGGTATGTCAAACTGCATGATTCAATCACAGTCTCCTCCAGCTGTTTGTCGGAGAAGTGCTCTGTGCCCAGTTGCCAGTCCAGTACCAGTCGTATAAGAGACGCCCAATTAGAGTATTGGATATGTGGATATGTGATAAACCAAGGCCTCCATTCAAAAAGGAGTAATGCAGCTTGTGGGCCGCAATTCTGGGTTTTTTCCCCTTCCATATGAAGTGGTTCATCACTCTGTCCAACTTTGTTATGTCTCCTCTAGACATCAGGAAAGGCAGCATTAATAAGGGGTACAAAATCTTAGGCAAAAGGGACATTTTAAACAAGATTACACGCCCCGTAAGACTCAGAGGGAGTCCCTGCCAGCCAACCAATCAAGAACATATCCGATCACATTGGCTTGTAACATTGAGTTTGTATAGTTTGTGTGGATTCCTGTGTAAATTAATACCTAAGTATGTAAGGAAATCGGTTACTTCCACAAAAGGATACGCTGTAGACTTTAAGGTTTGTCTATGCAGCCACAATATCTCAGACTTATTTATCTTGTAACCTGAGAAACATCCAAACGATTCCAGCGTATCCAAAACAATAGGGATGAATTCCGTGGGGGAGTCTACAAACAACATCATGTCATCTGCGTATAGTGCCAGATGGAGCGTCACATTGCCCACTGTCACTCCTGGAAAGACCTGCCGCAGCCTCAGTGCCAGGGGTTCCAAGGCCAGATCAAAGATCAGGGGGGAAAGAGGGCAATCTTGCCTAGTGCCTCTCTCTAGAGTAAAGCCCAAAGAGAAACATACGTTAACCATGATGTGGGCATCAGGGGTCGAGTAAAGTTTTTTCAGCACCTCCAAGTCGGGGCCTTGGAAGTTAAAGCAGCCCAGGATTTCAAAGAGGTAGGACTATTCGACGTGGTCGAAGGCCTTTTCCACATCCAAGGATAGGAGAAAGGCTTCCGAATTGTCTTTCCCTGGGTGGGTATGCCCCCTCTCCCAATAGTATTTGATGATGTGAAGCACACATCTCAGGTTAGTCACCGGGGTCCTCTGATACACAAAGCCAGTTTGATCAGGGTTAAGTAGGGTGGGTAATATACTTTTTAAACGATTTGCAAGAAGTTTGGTAAATATCTTATAGTCCAATTTTAGGAGCGAAATGGGGCGGTAAGATCCTGTTCTAGAGGGTCCCTGCCTGGTTTCGGAATTAGAGTTATGTGGGCAGAAGAGAAAGTGTTGGAGGGAGGATTATCCCCCCCAAAAAGGCCGCCATATACTTTATTGAGTACTTGTGGCAAGAGCATACGATATAGCTCTATTGGGAGTCCATCAGGACCCGCCACTTTGCCCAAGGCCAGCGACTTGATTGTGGCCTGTACCTCCTCCAGGGAGATAGGGGCATTAAGAGAGCTCAACTGATCGTCAGTTAAACTTGGGAGCGATACTGAACTCCAAAATCTTTCCAGCACCTCCACTGGGGGCTCTGGTTGTCTAGCATATAATTGTTTGTAATACAGGGCAAAGCCCTCCGCTATCTCTATTGGAGTTGTATATATGTTGTATTGGAGCTGTATAGCTGCAACCTCCCGCCCAGTTTCCATTTTATTTACCAAGTTGGCAAGCAGCCTGCCCGATCTGTTGCCATATCTATGGAATCTACTAGCCAATTTCAGCAGGTCAGACGCCGCCTTCTGCTTCAAGAAGACTTCCAGCTCCTTCTTTGCCAATATGAATGCATTGTACGCCTATCTGGATTTAACTGCAATGTATCTCTGGTAAGAGTGTTCCAAAGCTTTCTGCAATTCACTATATTTTTGCTGCACTCTGTGTTTTAGGTTGGCTACGTAAGAAATAATGTGTCCTGTAAGGACCGTTTTGACGGTGTCCCAGAATATTTGTGGTCTATCTAAGTGTTGTTGGTTGTCTGTATAGTAATCATTCCAACAATGTATAAGATATTTTTGAAAAGCCTCTGAGGTCACCAAATATGATGGGAATCTTAGTGTATTTTTATTTGGTCTGTGTTTAGTGAATTTCAATATCAATCCCACTGGGGCATGATCTGAGAGCAGAATCGGATATATTTTTTCCTGGTCCACTCTGGGTATCAGGTATTCCGATATCCAGAACATGTCTATTCTAGACAACGAGCCTGCTTCTTTAGATAAACATGTATAGCTCCTATCCAGAGGATGTCTCCTTCTCCATATGTCGCACACCGCCAGGTCCGATTGTAATTTAGAGAAGACTTTAGATTCGAATTTCCCTTTATGTCTTGGAAGTCTGGCACCGGTGTCTATGGGACTGAGCCAAGATCTATCTAACTGTGGGCTAGGAGTAAGATTAAAGTCCCCCTCCATTATAAGTGGAATACCCATAAAGAGGGCCAATGCCTGTATCAGTGTATCCCAGAAGGCAAATGTCTTAGAGTTGGGTTCATATATGTTACAAAGAATGTACATGGTATTCTGGAGCTTCATTTTCAGTATCAGAAACCTACCTTCCTCATCTTTATGTGTATGTAGGATTTCTACTGATAGGCACTTGCCCAATAAAATGGCCAAGCCTCTACTTGAGCTAATATATGAAAGATAGGAGACTGATCCCACCCAAGTTTGTTGCAATTTCTCGTGTTCCAAGTCTGGTAAGTGGGTTTCCTGCAGAAACGCAATATCAGAATCTAATTTCCTCAAGTGGGACAGGATCGATCTCCTCTTCACCGGGGAGTTAATACCCCGCACATTCCAGGATGTCAATTTAAGCGTCATTTACAGCAATAGTCGGGGAGGATATGAAGAAGGGGGGAGAAAGGAGAAGAGGTTGGAGGGAAGTTAATATGTGTGCAGCCAGGCTGAAATAAAATAAATTCCCTGAGGTCTCAAGTCTAGGTTACTTTTAGCAGTTGGAAAAGGGACAGGGTGTCGGCAGCATAGAAAATCGATGTTAACTAAGGGCCTTGTTGCCCTTAGGGGGACATAAAAGGACACACCCCAAAAATATGTCCCTCCCCTCAGCTCAAGCTTAATCACCCACAGACAACACATTAATAAAACATAGAAGAGATAACACCATGTAGGCGGATATGCATTGATAAAGAGAGCATTTAACTAGCATTAACATAAATGTGATCTTACGCAAAAGTGTAAGTAGGCCCATACCCATATACGGACCCCTCCCAGTCCCCAATCTAGTCTTATTTACATAAAGATTCTCTATCCCATGCAACTCCAAGAAAATTATCTGTCCTATAAAAAGGCATACATTGGTACAATGCAGTGATAAGATTCTAATATGCATACGGAATATTGATTGACATTTAGACATGTATTGATATATAACAAATCCATTAAAAGCTAATATACCCATGGTTAGAACAAACGTAACATTCAAAGGAATTGCTTCATAGGCAGTCTCTGCTTGGGAGGTAGACCACAGGTAATCCAGACAACAGTCCAGCTGCCATAAGGTTTCATAGGTACATCTGGAGACTAAGACCGGACCCAAGGGGCACAGCCCAGCTCTCCACGTAGCAAGATTCATCTGCGTTTAGACTAGTATGCATGGAAAATAGGACTCTTAATCTAGGGGCTCTTAACATTAATAAAAAAACTAAACAATTATTAAACATAATTAACACTAAACCTCTTAACAAAAACTGGTACAACATTGTTGGGCCTATGCTTGCGCATCGCTCTTGGGCACCTAAGGAGAAACATACTTGGGACACCCAATCCGGACCACATATTTCTGGATGTAGTCTACTTAGACTATATAGGCTGTATCTCTGTAATGTTTTATCAAGGGCCAGAAAGAAGGCCATAAGTAATTATAAACATGGTATAGTTACATGCTAGTTCATGCTCAGGGTCCTCAGCCAGCTTCTTTCTGTCGCCTCTCTGATTCCAGGTAGCTCTCGACTGCCCGGGGGGAATGGAAAAACTTAGGGCCAGAGGATGTTTGCAAACAAAATTTGGCTGGAAACAGCAAGGCCACTTGCCGGCCCTGCTCATACAAACGTGAGCAGATTGGTGAGAAATCCTTGCGCTGCTTGGTGACCTCCAACAAAAAATCTTGGAACAACAAGAGTCGGTTGCCCTCATATAAAACTTCCTTCTGCAGTCGGTAGGCACTTAAGATTTTCAGCTTCTTCTGGAAGTTAAGGCACTTAAAGATCACTTGCCTCGGTTTCATGTTGTTATTTCCAGATTCCGTTCAGGGCCCACTCTGTGGGCTCTCTCTATATCTAAGGGCAGAATATCTTGAGGTATACCCAGAAGTTTCGGAAGGATTAAAGCTGTAAAGGCCAGAAGATCCTTACCCTTGACTTTCTCAGGCAGTCCCACTATCCGCAGGTTATTGCGGCGACTGCGATTTTCCAAATCATCCACTCGCTCTTATAATAGCTTGTTTTGGCGAAGAATCTGTTGTATGGCCTTCTGTGTTAGAAAGGAGTATTGTTTGACTTCACTAGTCAAGGTGTTAAGGCCTGCCTGCAGAGTTTCCATTTTAGACAAGAAAAAGGATTTCAACTCTTTCATAAGCTGGGTCTGATCTCCAGTAAAATTAGCATTGGTCTCAGGGCTCAGTTCAATCACCGCCTGGGTCTCTATTTGATGTTTGGATTTTCTGTCATTGTTCTTATTTTTTTGACTCATGTTGTCACTCTGGGGGGGAGTCAGTTTGTAGAAATATTTGTCCACTCTCATCAGTGTGATCAGCAAAGATTTACAGCAAAGATGTTGGAGAGTGTGTGTCAAATAAAGTGGCTGTTTGATGTGTCCAGAGAATATTCCCCTCTGTTAGATTTGCAGATTTCAAACTTTCCTTCCAGAGCTATCAAACACTGGGCCCAAGTCAACACAATCAGGCAATATAAAGCTCTTGTCTCACGTGTAGCTGTGAGTGCTAATTTGGGTTTCTATCCCACTGTACTCACTGCAAGTCTCCAGTCAGACAGCTTCACAGTAAAATATTACACAGTGGTGTGAAGTGCATGTGTTGTTTACCTGAGGGTATCGCTCAGTAGCCGTGTTGCAGCTTATAATGTTTGTGGTAATGCAGCAGCCCGGTCACCTACGTGGCTCCTCCAGTAAGCCCAACCGCCACTGTTTAGCCTCTGTAACTTAACCTCACCATAAAACCGGGAGCCAGTGGGCAGGAGGAGATAGATAGGGGATTCCCCCGGTCGACTCCGGCGTGTTCGCTGTGCACTGTCTCCGCTCTCATTCAATGCAAATATTCAGCCGTTCCGGTGCACCAAGATGGCGGATCATGTGTGTTTTATTCACAGTACCTCCGACGACTCGGACTGATGTTACGCCCATCACTAGAAAAAGGAGTCCGCTAGCGATAGCCAGATGTGGTATCCCAGCAAGACATAAGTCGTGGGGGGCTGGATAGGAGAATTAAATGCAGGTATAGTCTGTTTAGTATCTCAAAGTTGTGGAGCCTCAGATACTTGCTGCGATCCAGCAAACCCGCCCACCGGAAGTCCTTCCTAATATTTTTAATGTATTGGAATAGTCTCAAATTAAAAAAATATCCAAAAATACATTTGGGATACAAAATACATATTTTCTAGTGGATTAGAAGGGGGCCATCATTTTAAAGTATATTAAAGTAACAATCACATATTTCTCACTGTAATTTTGTATTGCTAATTGTCTAGAATGTTATGCCTACTTGACACCTTATCTGTAGATAATACATTAATTACATGCACCATGATAAGAAATATTAAGAAAAAATATTCTTTCAAAATCCTGGAAAATGTGATCTTTTTTTTTACTAGGCTTGTTAAAGTGGAATTTAAAAAACTGCTAGACTCTATCCATGCAACATCTTGTAATTAAGTTCTTTAAAGATAAGCACGTTAAGCTGGCTGATCAAGAAAATATTTTTTTTTCCACCTCTTACATTTATAGTAGCGTTTCGTTTCTAAACCTAAGTAGCAATGGATTTATGGTTCTTGAGATATGAAATAAAACAGGGATAACAATCTGAATGGAGCTTAAATGGCAATGCTTAGCTGGAGTGTGATGAAAGAACAAGTGTGTCTGGTGGAGAGGGAATTATACAAAACCTACATAATTAATATAATTTAATTTGTTAGAGTTTAAAAAGCAATTGACATTTACAATACAAACTTCATTATTCCACTTTATTTAATTGTCATCCAAATATAGAATTATATTTCCAGGAGATATAAATAAAATACAATTTTATTAACTGCCAAATGGAAATTTAAGTGATAACAATATTCTAGGTACGCGTCTATACTGCAATTACTTTTTATAGTTTACAATCAAATTTCAGATTTTTGACAAATGTTTAAGCATCTGTTGTCAAACACAAGCTGCTGCAAGCTGAGTGTAACATAAATTAAATATCCTTAGGTGCTAAGCATTAACAGAAATTGTAAATGTCAAAAAATATACGCCTAGATTACGAGTCTTGCGAAGCCTTAAAAAGCAGCATTGAGGGGTCCCAACGTTGCTTTTTAATGCCCGCTGGTATTACGAGTCAGACAGGTACAGGTGTACCGCTCACTTTTTCCCGCGATTTTAGCTTACCGCAAATCCCCTTACATCAATTGCGTATCCTATCTTTTTAATGGGATTTTCCTAACGCCGGTATTACGATCGCTGGAAAAAGTGAGCGGTAGATCCTCTCCTGGCAAGACTTCTAACGCATTTTAAAGTCAGTAGTTAAAGGGACACTGAACCCAATTTTTTTTCTTTTGTGATTCAGATAGAGCATACAATTTTAAGCAACTTTCTAATTTACTCCTATTATCAATTTTTCTTCGTTCTCTTGCTATCTTTATTTGAAAAAAAAGCCATCTAAGCTTTTTTTGGGTTAAGAACTCTGGACAGCACTTTTTGATTGGTGGATTATTTTTTTCCACCAATCAGCAAGGACAACCCAGGTTGTTCACCAAAAATAGGCCGGCATCTAAACTTAGATTCTTGCATTTCAAATAAAGATACCAAGAGAATAAAGAACATTTGATAATAGGAGTAAATTAGAACGTTTCTTAAAATTTCATGCTCTATCTGAATCACGAAAGAAAAAATTTGGGCTCAGTGTCCCTTTAAGAATTTTATGGGCTAACGCCGGAACATTAAACTCTTAACTAAAGTGCTAAAAAGTACACTAACACCCATAAACTACCTATTAACCCCTAAACCGAGCCCCCCCACACACATCGCAAACACTATAATAAAATTATTTAACCCCTAATCTGCCGACCGGACATCGCCGCCACTGTAATAAATATATTAACCCCTTAACCGCCGCACTCCCGCCTCGCAAACACTAGTTAAATTTTATTAACCCCTAATCTGCCATCCCTAACATCGCCGACACCTACCTACACTTATTAACCCCTAATCTGCCGCCCACAACATCGCCACTACTATATTAAATGTATTAACCCCTAAACCTAAGTCTAACCCTAACCCTAACACCCCCCTAACTTAAATATAATTTAAATAAATCTAAATAAATTTACTATTATTAAATACATTATTCCTATTTAAATCGAAATACTTACCTATAAAATAAACCCTAAGATAGCTACAATATAACAAATAGTTACATTTGTATCTATCTCAGGATTTATTTATTTTTTACAGGCAAGTTTGTATTTATTTTAACTAGGTACAATAGTTATTAAATAGTTATTAACTATTTAATAGCTACCTAGTTAAAATAAGTACAAATTTACCTGTAAAATAAACCCTAACCTAAGTTACAATTACACCTAACACTACACTATAATTAAATTAATTACCTAAACTACCTACAATTAAATTAAATAAACTAAAGTACAAAAAAACCCCACTAAATTACAGAAAATAAAAAAGAAATTACAAATTTTTAAACTAATTACACCTAATCTAATCCCCCTGATAAAATAAAAAAGCCCCCCAAAATAAAAAAAAATTCCTTTTGCGGAGTAATCAGCTCTTTTACCAGTAAAAAAAAAATACAATACCCCCCCAACATTAAAACCCGCCATCCACACACCCAACCCTACTCTAAAACCCACCCAATCCCCCCTTAAGAAAACCTAACACTACCCCCTTGAAGATCACCCTACCTTGAGCTGTCTTCACCCAGCCAGGCACAAGTGGATGCCCAGAGGGGCAGAAGTCTTCATCCGATCCGGCCAGAAGAGGACATCCAGACTGGCAGAAGTCTTCATCCAGGCGGCAACATCTATCTTCTTCCATCCGGAGTGGAGCGGGTCCATCATGAAGACATCCGACGTGGAGCATCCTCTTCCATCCGACGACGACTAAAGAATGAAGGTTCCTTTAAGTGACGTCATCCAAGATGGCGTCCCTTCAATTCCAATTGGCTGATAGAATCCTATCAGCCAATCGGAATTAAGGTAGGAAAAATCCTATTGGCTGATGCAATCAGCCAATAGGATTGAAGTTCAATCCTATTGGCTGATCCAATCAGCCAATAGGATTGAGCTCGCATTTTATTGGCTGATTGGAACAGCCAATAGAATGCGAGATCAATCCTATTGGATAATTGCATCAGCCAATAGGATTTTTCCTACCTTAATTCCGATTGGCTGATAGGATTCTATCAGTCAATTGGAATTGAAGGGATGCTATCTTGGATGACGTCACTTAAAGGAACCTTCATTCTTCAGTCACCATCGTATGGAAGAGGATGCTCCGCGTCAGATGTCTTCAAGATGGACCCGCTCCGGATGGAAGAAGATAGAAGATGCCGTCTGGATGAAGAATTCTTCCCATCTGGAGGTCCTCTTCTGGCCGGATTGGATGAAGACTTCTGCCTCTCTGGACGTCCACTTGTGCCCGGCTGGGTGAAGACGGCTCAAGGAAGGGTGATCTTCAAGGGGGTAGTGTTGGTAGGGTTTTTTTAAGGGGGGATTGGGTGGGTTTTAGAGTAGGGTTGGGTGTGTGGGTGGTGGGTTTTAATGTTGGGGGGGTATTGTATTTTTTTTTTTTTACAGGTAAAAGAGTTGATTACTTTGGGGCAATGCCCTGCAAAAGGCCCTTTTAAGGGCTATTTGTAATTTAGTATAGGGTAGGAAATTTTATTATTTTGGAAGGCTTTTTTATTTTATTAGGGGGATTAAATTAGGTGTAATTAGTTTAAAAAAATGTAATTCTTTTTTATTTTCTGTAATTTAGTGGGGTTTTTTGTACTTTAGTTTATTTTATTTAATTGTAGTTAATTGTAGGTAATTTATTTAATTAATTTAATGATAGTGTAGTGTTAGGTGTAATTGTAATTTAGGTTAGGATTTATTTTACAGTTACATTTGTACCCTATTTTAACTAGGAAGTTATTAAATAGTTAATAACTATTTAATAATTATTCTACCTAGTTAAATAAATGCAAAGTTGCCTGTAAAATAAATATAAATCCTAAGCTAGCTACAATGTAACTATTAGTTATATTGTAGCTAGCTTAGGGTTTATTTTATTGGTAAGCATTTAGTTTTAAATAGGATTAATTTATTTAATTGTAGTAAATGTATTTAGATGTATTTAAATTATATTTAAGTTAGGGTTAGACTTAGGTTTAGGGGTTAATACATTTATTATAGTGGCATTGACGTTGGCGGCGGCAGATTAGGGTTTAATAAATTTAATAAAGCTACCGCGACATTGGGGGGGCAGATTAAGGGTTAATAAATATAATGTAGGGTTTGGCGATGTTGGGGCCAGTAGATTAGGGGTTCATAGGGATAATGTAGGTGGCGGCGGTGTCCAAAGCGGCAGATTAGGTGTTAATAATATAATGCAGGTGGCGACAATGTCGGGGGCAGCAGATTAGGGGTTAATAAGTGTAAGATTAGGGGTGTTTAGACTCGGGGTTCATGTTAGGGTGTTAGGTGCAGACATAAAATTAATTTCCCCATAGGAAACAATGGGGCTGCATTAGGAGCTGAACGCTGCTTTTTTACTGTAAGCAGCGCTGGTATTACAGTGAGATGTGGAGCTAAAGTTTGCTCAACGCTCACTTTTCTGAGGCTAACGCCGGCTTGAAGAAAACTTGTAATACCAGCGTTGGCTTAAGTGAGCGGTAAGAAAAAAAGGCTTGTTAGCACCGCACAGCCTTACCGACAAAAACTCGTAATCTAGCCGAAAATTACTAAATACAACAAAAAAAAAGCCTGGGTGGTTATTATATTATAGTATCCGTGTATTTCTATTTATTTTTCCTAGGTCATGAAAATTGTTTTTAGCTCTGTTTTTTAGCTGTTTTTTAAAATGGTCAGTGTTTAC